>NC_056730.1:417284438-417506315 GCF_019279795.1 Protopterus annectens | reverse complement strand
GGCAGACCTGGGGTAGGGTTACCACCTGTGCCACTTTGCAAGGGACAGTCCCTCTTTGGGCAGTTGTGTCCTGACAAAATATATTACAAATGGCAAATGTCCTGAGATTGTAGGACATCACTATATCCCATTTTTATGTATGAGTTGCATAACATAGTTATTTATGTATGTACATTCCTAAATGTTACAAGACACACAATAAGCAACTTAACTGCTACAAGACTACACTTTTCTTTATGCAAAAGAGTACAGTTCTAACCTTTGTACTGACCATGGGTATGTGTCCAACTGTAACATATGATGTGTGTCCCGAAGATTTCCCACTTTGGCCATTTGAAAGGTGGCAAGCCGAACCTGGGGTTATCCCGGGTGTGTACATGTTGTCCCACTGCTGTGCACACGTTGTCCACAGTCGTTGGTATGCTGCGCGTTTTAGCATTACATATCCAACCTTCGCCTCTCTCTGCCTGATGGACAGGTATCTTTACCTACACACACCGTTCACATACTGTACAGATTCGTCATACGTATCGTGCGTTACACACCAGTACATGTCGTGTGTTCGACATACCTTTCCGGCCTTTGGTTCTGCGTTCGTCTCTATTTCCTTGTTTCTCCTTCTGTATTCGTGTTTGTTCGGTATGAACATACGGTTTGAATATCCAGGGAGTCTTCCTTATATTCGTCGTCACCTGAGGCATGTGGGTTAATCAGGCCAATAGCTGTTCCTCGGTGTGTACTTATGCGCATATCACCGGTGATCCCCCTCCTTTCGTTCGTTACGCGTTGGCACTAGGCCATGGTTCTTTCCTCGTGTGGCCGTTGGTTATGTGCAATACCTTCATGAGGATGGTATGTATTGTATCATGTTTGTGTGACTGCATCCGCTATGTGTGGTGTCGGGTACATTTCGCTGTGGTGTTAGCCGTGGATTGTGTGTGTTGGGTATGGTATTGTGTTCGACATGTGGGTCTCCGTGTCCTGGCGGCGTCTGTCGATGGCGTTGTGCATTCAGATGTGTAACATAGCTGTTATTTTCCTGTACACAGCGAATGCAAGGATGCATCAGCCGCTGCTAGTGTTTCCCACGAGCTTGTTGTGGGTATGCCGCTGTCATTGACTGCCTGTATGTGTTTGCTACGGTTTTAGCTGTTATCCCTTTGATATGTGCAATGGGGTATATCTGCGGATGTGGGTGGCCAGTGGGGTGTGAGTCTTGCATTTATACATACCAGATATGCTTGTGTGTGTGCTCCATCCCTGCTTGGGGAGCTGCAGGTTTCCTGTCTGTTGTTCCGGGAATGTTTGTTTTGTTGATGTCGTGTGCTGTCGGTATCGCCTGCATGTGTGCTTCCTGCACGTATTCCTCCTTCACATCGGTTATATATCTGCGGATGTTCGTCCGTGCCTACTATCCATTGGCATTTTGTCGCTGATAGTTACGGTGAATGTGGTCCTATACTTGGGGCGGCCTGTATGCTACCGGTAGCCTCCTATTCGTGTGCCGCTTGCTTACTTCACGGTCGTGGAACACACCGCGGTATTTACGGGACCGTAAGAGTTCACGATCGGTGCCGGGATAGCACATTCGTATTTTCGCCGTACATGCCTGATGCTGTGTAACGTTGCCGGCGGACCGTGTGGAGTCTACCTTATGGCCGCCATACATACGGTCATGGTTTGTACATGCGTCCTTTGCATCTCCTGATGGCTATGGCCCTGTGGTACACTTTGGGACATTTCCGCTTTGCATCGTTTACGTCGCCACGTGCATAGCCACTGAGGAGATGTCAGTACTACTTTGTGTGTACTGCTGTACATACGCCTATGGTTCCTGTACTGTATGCCTGCGCCTGTTATTACACTCCGCCTGTGACATGTCATCTACATACACATTTTACACTGGCACACACATTACACACACACAGCGGAACACACGACAACCTCACCTCACACATACACATATTGCCGCC
Source organism: Protopterus annectens (assembly GCF_019279795.1). Classification (NCBI taxonomy): domain Eukaryota; kingdom Metazoa; phylum Chordata; order Ceratodontiformes; family Protopteridae; genus Protopterus; species Protopterus annectens. The sequence goes on along the minus strand of NC_056730.1, from coordinate 417,504,342 downwards.
ATGGCTGTCAACCTTCTATTTCCAGAGTGAGGAACACACACAGTAGTAATGTGAAACAAATGGGCATAATGTGGAACACATAGTAATGGCATAGTGACAACTTCAGCTAAGTAGGTCATAGGTTGATTATAATATGCTGATTTACTTACAGTGAAGAACCTTTAATGAATTACTATGAGTACATTCTATTTACCAGGATGTCATTTATATACATTCCTAACAATGGATGTTTGACAGACATTTTCAATGTGGAACTTGGAGGAACTGTGAGGAACATGAACTCTTTTACACCCCAAATGAGGTCGTTCCTCATAATGTCGTACACTTCACTGGTATGCTTTCCGCTTAGCACCGACGGTTGAACACAATACCCTCGTTGGCGCATCGCCGGTGGCGGCGTGTATCTCCGCACTCATATCCTATGGATATGACACGCTTTATATCTAGGGTTGCCACCTTTTCAAATGCCCAAAGTGGGACATTTTTTGTAGAAACGTCAGATTTTGCATGCCAACACATACCCACGGCCAGTACAAAGAACAGCAATTCACTTTTTTGCCAGAATACAAACTTGTAGCATTACAGTTGCTTATTCTGTTTATTATAATATTTAGATGTTTCTTCTACAAAATAACTGTTTTATGCAACTAATAAAGAAAATATAGGAAATAGTTTTGTCCTACAATCTCAAGACATTTGCCATTTTGTCAATGTTTTTGCAGGACACAACTGCCAAAAGGGGGACTGTCCCTCACAACGTGGGACAGGTGGCAACCCTACACATATCCCGTTACTGTACCGTGGACTGGTGACCATCCCGACACGCGGATATGTATTGATGCAGGTTAACATTTCCATGGCTGGCGTTACCTGCTCTGCCCACCCTCCAGGATGATCGGGTTGTCGGTCACTATGTTTACTATGTGGTGATTACGTGTCTTACTTATCTGTGAACTTGCATCCCTGGGTTCCATATTACCCTGTTGTACTTTATATCTGTGTATGCGTACATATATTTCTACATGTGTACTGATATGTATTTCCGTATCTGTGTATGCACATGAGTACATATGTGGTCGACTTGCGGCGATAGTGGCAGCATCGGCTACGCCGTGTGCTGTAGAACAGCGTCGCGTTGAGGTGTTGGCGTTCCATGCTCTGCTGGCTATTGGGTGTGCAGTGTTTGGGCGGTGCCTTTGTTGGAGTCACACATCGTCCGCACATACAGTACACATTACGGGCGGACATGTTTGTGTGGCGTCCATTTTACTGTGTGTGCAGGTCAGGAGGTGTCAGTCCATGGGGCCTACACTGTCAAAGTATGTGCTATCGTTCCCTCTTTGCCAGGGCGTAGGCATATTGGGTACGCCTCTGTCTACCTACTGGGGCTGGCTCAGTGTGTCCATGGCGCTGAACGCCCTGTGCCTGTGCTTGCCCTGGCAGTTGTGGCGGGCTTGGTGGCCCTCCGGCATTATGTCCCTGCAGCAGCTGTTTCCACAGAATCATATTGTGTAGCATACAACATACTATGAATATGTGGGCACTTGTGCCTGGAGAGTACTGCAAGGCTCCACCGGATGTATCCAAGCACCGGAACCATGATTTCAACATCCCGAACACACGCTCTATGATTATTCTCGTTTGTGCGTGTGCCTCATTATGGCGTTCTTGCATGTGTGTGTGTGCATTTCTGATGGGTGTCATCAACCACGGCTCCAGTGCATAGCCAGCATCCCCCACAAGGTGACCTTGTGTGATTTCCCCCCTGGCGAATACCTGATACAGCTGTGAGGCATGCCAGATATGGGAGTCGTGGTAGCTTCCAGGGCTGCCAGCACACACATCCATAATAATGCCCTGCGCATTGCACGACCTGGCAATTGATGGAGGGTATCCCTTGCGGTTTATGTAGCGTCTACCCTGCTCCCGGTGGTGACTTAATTTCTATGTGCGTACAGTCTATCGCACCCAGGACCTCCGGTATTGTGCCACACGGTGGAAGCGGGCGATATTGCTAGCCAACTCCTCCTGAGATGTGGGGAAATTTATGTGCTCATGGGCATGTGGTAACATGGCATCCAGGAACTGGTGTAGTACCCTGGATGCTGATGCCTGTGAGATGCCCATTATGTCCCCGGTGGGCCTTTGAAAGGTACCTGTAGCCAGTATTCGCAAGCTCAAACATACCTTTGTGTCCACTGGGATGGGCTCCCCTCTGTTGTCTCTTGTTCTCAGGCGCGGCCGGCACAGCTCCACTATTTGCTGTAACGTGTCCCTGTCCACCCTGTAGCGCTCTACTATCTCCAGGTCTCGCAGCCCCTGGTAGGTCACCCTTGGTCTGAACACTCTCCTTCTCCTGTGAGGCCTACGGTAGTTGTCGGCACCACCCTCCGCAACTCTGTCTGTCTCTGCCACATACCTATGCATCACGGCCATGGCGGCACCCAGCATATACATATTAAAAGTTCCCCATCTGTTTACACCCTACGGTGCGGCGTTTGGGAAATCGCGCTGTGTGTTGTGTGCATTCACATTTAATACTGTTGTGCTGTATACCCGGTGATGTCATTGGGTGTGTCTGTGCAGCCGTATCCATGGATTATTTCCGTGGTTTTACGGTTGCAACTGCAACGGTACTGCCTGTAGTGTTACATTACAGTTGCCTGCATTGCCTTCGCCTTGCATCTTACATTACTGCATCCTGCAGGCACATGGCATATGATGCATTTTATCTGCAGCCGCAGTTATGCTACCTCTGTACTTGGCTGTGCTATTTCGGTTCTTTGCTCTTTGCATTTCTACTACATCCCCTACTATCTTTGCACTCATATGCCTCCCCTTTCCCGTTATGCAGGAGTCTGCATGCAGAGTTATCAGCTGCCGGTGTTTGCCCTTCCTGCATTGATTGGTGTTGATTGCTCATTACGGCTCCATTTACACTGCTTCCGCATTTCCTCGTATTCTCCGCATTACCTTCCTATATCCGTGGTTGTTGACGGTGAGGCCGTCACATGACTGGTTTAGGGAACGTAGTCATCCTCGTGCACATGCATCTGTACGCGCATTCTGTACTCTCAGCGCATCTATTTCCTAACACGCCAGTCCTGATGCTGTGATGTGCATTGTACAGCCCAGATTTGCTGACCTCCAATATCCTTCCTCCTACAGTGGCACACCCTCTGTGGTTGACATGTATCTCGTGTAGGCCACTCCTCGGTGTAGTACCGCTCGCCGTTTGCTCCATCCTTACGCCGGCGCCGTTTTTGCGATTCACTATTATCTGCCTCATTTGCATGGAATTGACTACTAATACATGGTTACGGCGCCGAACACCGCCACCACTCCTTGACAACCATTGCGCTGGGGTTGAAGCTTTACATACATACTATGGTGTGTGGTGGCTGTGCAGCTGATGTGCGTTATACTGCTCTTTTAGGACATTGTCATATTATTTCATTGCTTTGCAACTTCTGTGCACATATCCCGGGGTCTGCTGTTCTTTCTACGTCGTGCCATTTATGTCATTTTTACATTTTGTGCATATTTTCTTTGGACATTCTCGGTGCCTTTCCACATTGGCATATTGCACCTATATGATACCTGACTTTGACAGCCTTCCGTTACTCCTCCGATATGTTTGGGTAAATGTAAACCGTTTTTTTTTGGTTTACATTGCCGTGCCCTTACGCTACGCCTGCGCCACTTCGTGGATCGCTATTTGCCCTCATTTGCATGGTGCAATACCGCACACAGTGTGTTTTGCATACCTACGCCGGGGGCAGAGACGGTCCGGTGCACGCCGGTAGTGCACGTGGAATTCATTCATACCTGAATCGCTCAGCAGCCATATTTGGCGTTATAACGCCGACGCTATGCTGGCGCCTGGCGCAAGGTTCATGAATCCCGGGGTGTATCTTTCTGATCCATCTTTTTCATCTGAAGTGTTCTATAGTCTGTATGCAGATGAATTGAAAATGGGTAAATTGATTACATGTGTTACATTTAGGGCATGTGTGCAAAAGAACTTGATTAAATTGATCATTTGGGCACAGGAAAATAATATTCTGATCAATACATAAAAATGAAGCATATGCTATGAGAGAGAAATATTGAAAGGTGAATATTTAATACAATACATAGTGACTGAAACTGTAGATTCATTTAAGGACCTGAGTGTATGGGTATTTCCAGATTTGAGTCTTTCTAATGATAACAGCCAACTGGTTAATGAAGGTTATAGAACTATAGCTTGTATAAAAAGATTTATAAAGGCTAGGAAATCAGAAATTGTGAAGTCATTGTTTGTCAGTTATATTAAACCGAAATTTGAGTATGGAATAACAATATGGAAATCTTAGAAGATAACAAGTATGAGTAAACTGGAAAGACTACAGTGGAAATATACCAAATATATCCAGGGATGTGAAATTTTAAGTTATTGTGAAAGACTAAAATATCTGAACTTATACAGTATCTCATGTAAGGTAGATTAGATAACCAAAAGTTATCTTTAGCGAATGCTCACATGAGTGAAGATGCCAGTAATCGAACTTGGTATTGTAGGGGGCTGCGCCCCCCACACCCCCTGCTAACTATATATTCCAACTCTGAGATCGCACTACAGTGAGGAAAGGGCAAATATCCTACTTCTCACTGTAAAACAACCCCGCAAACACCCTTTTGGTTCTCGGCATTTTCGCTCATGTGCACGTTCCCGGTTTTGTCTTTTCGTGCTTCTAATATAGACCCCTTGTGTAGATATTTAAGAGACGATCTTATGCACGTATATAGGGCATTAAGAGACAATTATCTCTGGGAATGTTTCTCATTATCAAAAGGTAGCAGAGAATCATCAGACAACTTATGTAGAAGATTCTACAGGAATGAAAAGTGTACTAATTGGTTCTCTGACAGAGTAGCCAATGCATGGAATAGACTACCAAATTACATTAAAGCAAGCACTAGTTTAGATATTTTTAAGAATTGCTTAGTATGGCAAAAACTGTTTTGGTATATTGGCAGGCTAGAAGGGCATTATTGCCCATACTTTAAATATTTGTATGTATGTATGTAATGTTGTTTAACTGCATCCAGTTCTTCTGATTGCACCACCAATAAATCACCTTCAGATCAAGAGGCAACTAAAAACAGTAAAGTAATGTTGCAACATTTAAGTAAATGTGGGCAAATATTATTACGTTTTTAAACAAGTTTGATAGAATAAAGTAGCAAGCAGTATCATACTAGCTAACTCAGGTTATAACACTGTTAATATATACGTTTCTTGGCTGGTCATGGTGAGAATGTTGGATGGAATATGGATGGATATGGACCTTTGGTACTGATTTGAGTCCATTCAAACATAAAGATGACATTATACTTATAGAGGGTATTTTTGAGTCATTATGAGAGAGAGAGGGAGAGAGAGCAAGATAGATCAAGATATCTGAATACCCTCTGTAGAGACTTTAATGTAGTTTTGGATCCTCATATAGATAGAATTCGCAGAAGTAGTCTTTTCAAAGTTATGGAAGAAATTTACCATAGGCTAGAGGACTCTGAAACAGAGGATGTTTGGATGACCTATTATTTCATAGAAAAGGTTTGGCATCCCAGACTGCAGCAGCCAGCAGACAATATATGTGATTTATTATGAGAAATATAATACTTAAACTAGAAAATATAAGCATTAAATTCACAGCTTTATCAGATTGTGGTGGGTTAATATTAAAAATAAATAATTTAAATAACCCCAGGGTCATATTTTAGAATTTGATCCATTACGATTGAAAGCTACAAATAAGGTCAATATAATCAAAATCAGATTGTGTCATATTCTTCCATTATTTTCTTATTGTAATTATTTTAAAACTAAACTCAAGGAAGTTACTAAACATATTTGTACAAGAGCTAGGCAACATAATATAAGAATAACAAAAGAACTTAGATAAACTTAAATAAAAATAATCTGTATAACAACAGAGGAGATGTGCTAACAATTACTTTCAGCAATATATTACAACAGTGAAACAAAAGGTGAAAGTTCTACAGTCCGGGGCAATACAGAAAAGAAAAGTTAGTACCTCTCCAAAAATCTAGTTTGAAGAGTGAAATAAAGGAACAGAGGCATGTCAATTATGCCTACCCAAGATTGTCAAGAAACTGTTGCCTGAGTCACATAATCTTATTATGATATCAGAATACAAGAATCCTCTAAATTTCAACATAAGGGAAATTATTTCCTTTCTTCTCTTAATGTAAACAAAGTTTGACCTTCAGATAAAACGAAACCGGCTACACCTTTCTCATCTTCTGAGATATTAGTAGCTATAGTCTCTCTTGTGACAAGCAAAGCTCCCAGGCCAGATGAGGTAACTCTTAATTCTTATAAATTAGTAAAAGCAGAGTTATGTATCTCAGTATTTGAACTATATAAAGAAACACAGAGCAGTATCCATTTACTGATGTTTTCCACATTAACAAATTGTGATTTTGCTTCCTAAATAAGGCAAAGGCAAATTACTTTCTACTTATTGCAGAACTATGTCATTCATAGATTTGAAACTTAGGATATAGGTCAAAATATTAGCCTATAGATAGGAACATCTATAAAAAAAAATTGTGAAGGAATCTAGAGTGGTCCTGACTTGATAAGACTTTGGCTTGGTATACAGTATTATATGTAATACATACATATTTACAAACACATGTTTCAGGCATGGGCACAAATGCCCTTCTGGACTGACAATATACCAAAACAGTCATCCCCATAATAATTGCCCAGGTTGCTCCCAAAATATCTAAATTAGTGCTTGTTTTAATATAATTTGTATATTGTGGTGGGAACGTTTCGTGGTGGATCTTTGTATGATGATTTCACTACATGTGTTGCTTTATTAATGCCTTGCTTCTGTATTGTTTATGTGCTACTTACTAAATGCTTGTTGTTATTGTTTTATTCAATATATAATTATGCTAATCATTCCACGTGGCATGCATCATGGCTGTAAAGCATCTTGTGTAAGTCTATCAACCCAACTATCAAGCAAACAAAACAAACAAGTCAATCAATCAATCAATAGCAATACCCCCACTAGTAGCAATAGTGTTACATTTTCAGAAGATATGTGAAATTGTGGAATAGACCTTTTTGTAGCATGTTTTGAATAATATTACAATCCAGTTTCACAGATAATACAAATTATTATATTCCTCATTTTTTTTAGCATATTCACAATGGCAGCTTTCCCCTAACATTTAGCACTTCTAACTGGACTTGCTAGGGATGTACATTATCATCTTTGCAGTTTATCTTGGTGGCAAAGACCCTGGCATCATATAATAGAGAATTTAATTCATGTAGGCACACCTTCCGTGGCAAAGACCCTGGCATCATATAAGATAGAATTTAATTCACGTAGGCACACCTTCCGTGGCAAAGACCCTGGCATCATATAAGATAGAATTTAATTCACGTAGGCACACCTTCCCCATGCATCGATGCCTTGACCTCATCCTGGTTTGTGGATAACTATGTGATCTGGATAACTTATCCTGATAGCCACCTACAACCACTATTGCAAGCATTGCATATTTTTTCTGTATTCCTGAAATAATTTTAAATCAAAACAAAATTATCACATATTTTACAGCAAGTTATGTTGTGATTATCTAGGAAAGAGTCTAATTCCTTGACAGTAACTTCACAACATGCCTACAAGGAGATCTTTATATCAGATAACTTGGAAGATACTTGCATTTAAATGAATGCTCTTTCCATTATGAAAAAAGTTACGTACAAATTACAGAACTGGAAGAAAATATATTTGCACTTCCTAGGCAGACTACAAATAATTAAAGTGATTATCTCTAAGACATTAAAAGAAAGGTATACATTCCATAACATTCAGTCTGGAGCATTTTACCAATATCTGCACAAAAGTTGCAGATAAGCATGTAATCTGCAAATATTCCTGAGTAAACTTAGACTATTTCGGCACAAAACAGAATTGCCCAGCAATATCAGCACACTGTCAAGCAGTCACAACCAATCCATAATACATGAAAAGTGTATCATAAATTGTGATGTGGAGTAGCAAAGCTATGGAAATTATACAATTTCAGTGCAAGCTGCATGACATTTAAAGAAATACATATCTACAGCAATCTGTATAGTAGGTCCACAGACAACCATGGATTTCTCCATACATCCTGTACTAACTGAAACATTCACTACAAAATATGGAATCCAATGGAATCTGTAACATTTCTACTTAAACAAATAAAGGCGAAGGGCAATCACAGCTATTTCTCCAAGGCTAACAGTAAGTAACAATGGGTGCAGGACATGTTTGAAGAACATAAGTAATGTACACACCCAAGGAAACAGGGAGATACAAAAGCCAATCTGGGTTATAGATGAAGAAGAGAGATACCACAAAAAGTCTGTCGGAATAGGAAAATCCGAGGGGCAGTCAGGGGCATCAGGCTTTTTTTTTCTTGTGAGAATAGGCCTTATTTATTTATTTTTTGGGGAGAATAGCAAGAAAGAAAAAGATGAAAAGCAGAGGGAAAGTAGAGGAGAAGGGCACAAGAGCAGATATATGCATATAACAAATATCACAAGACACTGAAACATACTATTTAATAATAAATTCTAATAGAATTTTAAGAATTGCTAATTACGATACACGTAGTAATAAATGGTCACCAAATTGGTTAAAACTGTATTACAAACATGTTGTAAGTCTGAATATTAACCCTAAATCATTACCTTTCCTAGGAAAAGACGCATTTAAATCATATGCTGTAATGGAACACATTAAAATAAATAAAACATTATTACAAAATCTCTTTAGATCGTTAAATATTATCCAACATATGATGACCTTCCAACCTTTTCATAGGAATCCTAACCTGAGAATTAATAATCAACTAATAGATCTAAAAAATTTTCCACTTATAATCAATTTAACTCTTTTTGATATGTACCCATATCTCAAATATTCGACTCATGAATTAAGACAGGAAATGAATCTTCCCAAATCATACTTAGTCATATTGAGACAGATTAAAGAAATATCCATAAGCTACTTTAAAGATTTTAGCATTAACGATGAGGATTTAGCGAAATGTACAAATCTATGGCAAGCCCTCCTACAAGATACCAAATTTATAACATCTACATGTAAACTGATAAAAGACTTTAAATATCAAAATCAAGTCCTTTCGTCAAATTATTGGAAAGAAAAAATACCATTGATTGAAGAAAGTAAAATAATAAAAATTTAGCAGTAAAATCAATTTCTCTTCAAAAGTTAACATTTACTCAACTCATGATACTTAATAATGCTTACTATACACGACTTAGCTTGCATAAATTTAACTCTAAAAATTCTCCTAAATGCCCATACTGTAAAGATCAAACTGCTGACCTCCTTCACATGTTCTGGAGCTGTAAATGTATATATAAACTTTGGAATTCTTTAAAACTTCAACTCCAAAAGATGGGTTATAAAAATTCAACGCTTTCTTGGGAATTTATATTACATATCCCTCCAAACTATTTATCTAGATCCCAAATGACAATACTTATAAATATATTTTTGTTAATGAAACTTTACATAGCTACAAATTGGTTGAATCCATCTCAAACTTCATGGGACAACTTCAAGATGTTAGTGATAAAACATATATTAGCCCACAAATTATTACTCAATGACCATAGCAAAAATATAAATAATCCGAAGATATGGGAACAAATTTGTAATATTTTACTGGCTTAATGTTCTGAGCCCAGCTAAACCCTTGGACATATATACTATAAAATCAAAATGTTATCAGAAATTATACTATTACAAGATATTAGACCTACTGATAAGATTCTTCATATGTTCTTCTCTATTCCTTTTTGTTAAATGATGGAAGCATTCATGTAAATAATGTACATATGTTGTAGAATTGTGGTTAGAAGCATTGTTTGGAAATTACCTGTTTTTCTTTTCTTTTTCTGTTCAAATCTTTGTATCAATAAGTTGAAAAATAATAAAGAATTATTATTGAAAAAAAAAAAAAAACAAGACATGACAGACAAAGGCCGGAAATGAACATAAAGGAAAGGTAAGGTACACTATCAGCACACAGGCAATGGAAAATAAACAAACAGGATAGGGATGCATACCAGCCATGGTGAAATGCAGAAATGCATATGTACCTATGCACTATGATGTTTTGACATGTTGCAAACTGTGTGACAGTCATACCTGCATGTGTATGACTGATGGCAGGTGCTTGGTTTAGGAGAAGAAATTTCGATCACAGCATACATTAGATATTGAATCCAATATCTGTCATCAGTGCAAGTATAAGCCAAGCAACAGCATGGATGAGCAAATGCAGCCCATGAAATGCTGTAGAAGACCAGTGAAGGACAGAATAGAACCTCCAGCCATGCATGCAAAAGGCAAACAACAAAGCACAGTGCCAAACAGCAGTACTGTAGCAAAGCAACAAACTGGCTGTTTCTTACACAAGCAGGTGTACACAACCCAAACAGATATGAAATGGAATGTATATGTCACAGACATATCCTGTGTCAGAGGCAGCACAGACGTATACATGTAGGGTCTCTATTATAACATTGAAGTTGCAAAACTTCGAATGTTATAATATCAAACCAACTACATCGAAGGATGAAAATAGCGTAGCCCTGGAACATTGAATTCTTACCTAGGGCAAGATTTCAGTGGGCCATTCTGTGGTTTCGCTATTTCCTCCACTGTGGTGCGATAGTTATGGACCTTAGGGTTAGGGTGCGGGTTAAGGTAAGTGGATAGGTAGGAATGTATGTATGGTTTTGTGTAGGGTTAGAAGTAGGGTTTTGTTAAGTGTATGTGTGTGTTTTAATTAGTTTGTGTATAGTTTTGTATGGGTAAGTGTGCGATAGTTACGGACCTTAGGGTTAGGGTGTGGGTTAAGGTTAGTGGATAGATAGGAATGTATGTACGGTTTAGTGTAGGGTTAGAAGTAGGGTTTTGTTAAGTGTATGTGTGTGGTTGATTTATTTTGGTGTGCTTGTGTTGTGTGTATGTTTCTCAGAACAGCAATTTTTTCCCCTGGGAAATAATTCACTATTCTGAGTGTTCGATGTTATCATATTTCGAAATTCCAAGTTTGAGCTTATGGTGTTCAATATTTTGGAATTTCGAATATATGGTATAGACCCTAAATGTATATGTGTGACCTTTATTTGCCATAACAGGAACCTGTCAGAAAGCAATGTGAATGGAGACACCTAGAAATGAAAATTTTCCCACACAGCTACCTCTCTAATTTCCTAAATCCCTAGCGGCACACTGAGCAGCTAGTTTGTGCTTCATGTGGTTGACATGACGCCATGGGGCAAAATGCGTCTGCTTGTTTCTTACCATATTTTCATCATTAAATTGCTGTCTATTTATCCCACACTGTTTAGCCTTATTTGCTATTCAGCATCAGATTTTATCAAGCATCTATTTTTATGCTTGCAGTGCTGGAGTTTATTTCTGGTGGAATGTATTTTCATCTCCATTGCACTTTTTGGTTGTTCTTGGTTCTTAAATCTAGTTGGTGAGGAGAAGTATATAAACACACACACACACACACACACACACACACACACACACACACACACACACACACACACACACACATATATATATATATATATATGTGTGTGTGTGTGTGTGTGTGTGAGACAATCCCAATCCTTACTCCTTCACTACAAATCTAATATATGTAAACACTATAAAGGCAAGGAACACTTCCATAGCTTCAGGTGTAGGACATGGCAGCAGCATCCCTGATGAATCACTAGGAGAGGTACAGCAATGTTTACCATCAGTAAGCTTAAAGCAGCGGTCCACCACTATACATTCGCACTCGCTCCTGGGTATATCAACCTGGTGCATCCCCAACATACACAAATGGTGTCTCCATTAATCCAGCTCCTGATGCCATGCCTCCTCCTGGTTTGAGTGTTCAGAAAGTGTCTCCGGATAGGGACATCAAGAACTTCTCATTGTGTGTGATGGTGGTCTGTGATGCTAGTCCCCTGCTTATAGCCATTTTTTTCCCTGGGACTTGCCTGGGCTTTTGTGTGGGTATGGGGGGTTATTTCTTAGACCTTGTGGTGGATCTGTGTTCCTTTTGTGTTATGCTTGCCTATGGCATTTATGCCAGTGACCAGGACCTACCCCACTATGTTATTAAGGCCTTGTCAGCCTTATCCATGTTTGGAATCCACCTACCAAGGGACAATGGGGCTTGTAGGAGTACCCCCATTTCTGCCACTGTGAACTTCTCCAGCCTCTGTTTCTATTTAGGTGCCAACAAAATATCTGTTTACAAGAACATACACCTATGGTCAGTTTCTGAACACAAACATCCCCTATAACTGCCTGATATCCATGCTAAATCTGTGCCTACAACACTTAGCAAGGCTACTATCTAGTGTTGGCAGAGGCCACACCCTAACAGCATGCCTGTGGTGGATGTAGCACATGATGTAACCTGCAGGCTGTCATGTGTATATACAGGCCTGTGGCCATGAGGTAACACTTACACCATATGTGAAACCTACATTTCTTGTGGATGTCATCTGGATCTCTGCAGCATATTGTGTTCCTTCCCACACATCCTCCAAGTATGTGTTGCCACCCAAGGCAGTCACTCTAGTGATTCCAGGCATTATAAATTCCCATAGGTGGGCAGGGGACAGCCAAAACCTCTACCTTTTATGCTGCCATCCAGACCAGCAATGTCAGTCACCATGTTTGCTGGTGGCTGTTGCACACTGTAAATGCAGTACTGATACCCTTTCTGTGTCTCTGTCTGCTGATAGCTTGTACCACATTCACCACAACTCTTGTAGTGATCTGCTCACTATTATGCTCTGTAATGTCTGTACAAAGCACTGATACATCTCCTCCAAGACTTTCTATAGCAAAGTCACTGCAGAAATGGTGATCAGACTTTTGGGTTCACTAGTACTGGCCCATTAGCACTATTATTCTGCTAAAGAAATGATTTAGTCTGATGCCCATTAACAGTAGCATGATGAACACAGTCAGCTGCATGATGCAAAATGACATTAGTGCAGCCAACCATAACAACCTATGAGATCCCATTCCCATGAACACGCAGGAAATGACTATGTAGCATAGACTAGGGGCGATAACACCATACATTAATGGTACAATTCATAGTTGCTCATGCAAATTCACTTTATTAGTATAATAACCGTGGTTGGATCTAGCGTAAGGCAACTGAGGCAGTTGCCTAGGGCTCCATGCTGGCAGAGAAACCCATAAACCTTAAAAAGAAGAAAGAAAGAAAGAAAGAAAGAAAGAAAGAAAGAAAGAAAGAAAGAAAGAAAGAAAGAAAGAAAAAAATAAACTGTTCACTCATACCTCTCACCCAATTATTTGAATCCACTTGGTTGTAATCAAAGTTGCTCAGCTGCTCATTTTTTCTCCAGTTCTTTCATTGGCTCAAAAGTAGAGCATTTGAACCAGACAGAGACATCCTGATGCTAAATCTGAATAGGAATACTACTTTAAGACATTGGCAGGAAGCCACAACTTTGAGTCTTATTGCAGTAGCTAAAAACAAACATCTGTGCATCTTTTTAAAAAAGTCATCAGAATATACATTTGAAAAAAATCATGTTCACATAGTGAAGTCTTTGATTACATAACACATTTACTTGAGTGTAGTCAGCAGAATGGGTTTGTGCCAAATGTGTAAGTTTGGAGGTGGCATAACTGAATATTGTAATTTTTCCAGTAATTTGACTTGAAGAATTTTGGTCATTTTTTTTTAAGCTGCCTAACTTTGGATTATGTAATGTCAAGCACCCACTGCAATGAATAGGAAGCAGTTTGGTTTCGCTGTACCTTGAGAAGTTGCATTAATTTTTCTGTGCTATCAGAGAAAGTGGTGGTTTGGTCACAAGGGCGAAGCCCGAGTGGCCAAACAAAGACAACCGTCAGTAAATCCAGCATTACCCACACCCAGAAGTGGATTATTGCTATTATACAATGACATTATTTAAGAAAAAAAAAAATTACTTTTCTTAAATAATGGCATTGTATAATGCCTCCTTGCTGCCCTTTTGCAGCTGTCTGGTATTCTGCAGCAGTTCTGATGTACTGCGCATGCATATGCTTACGCAGTACATCAGAGCTGTGGCGTAAGCAATGGAGAAAGCAAGATCTTCATTGCTTTTTACAAACTGTCTCGCTATGTTAAAGGAGTTTAACATAGCGAGACACCTTTAAAAAAAGCAATGGAGATAGGAAGATCTCCGTTACTTTTTTTAAAGCTGTCTCGCTATGTTAAACTCGTTTAACATAGCGAGACAGTGTGTAAAAAGCAACGGAGATCTTGCATTCTCCATTGCTGTATAAAAAGAGTTATACTAATGGAAAAAGTCCAGGTGACAGGACCTTTTTCCATTAGTATAACTCTGATTTACAACATGCACGCTGACCAATCAGCGTGCATGTTTTGGAATATTAATGGGGGGTCATTGTATAATATGAGTTAATGTATAAATGGTCCTGTAAAGTTTAAAAAATAAAAAAATGCTTGAATTGATCATATAGCTAAATACTCAAAGTAATTTATTGTGTTCTTGCTTAAGCAGAGCATTCCATAGTGGAAACTACCACATATTGTTATCTACAAAATATTCTGAATAAACTTTCAAAATGCTGAGAGGAGAGTATTTTATTTGTATAAGACATGACTGCATTTACTGGATTTATGACCCTTTTAGTAAATTGTGCTTCCAGAGTATGATCTTGACAAAACTGCAAAACTGAGAGAGATTTATGATTCAGTATATGTTTAACTTATAGCTGGTTTCATTACAATGACAGGAAAAACAACATTCGTAAGACATATCTCCACAGCATGCAATGTAGATTTAATAGAAACCAGGAGTAAGCTATCATCCGTCTGACATCACTTCTCTATAGAATGTAAACTAAGGTTTCACATGTATCACTTTAAGTGCTTAAGGTCAAGCATTGCACAATAAAAATGTAAACAGATAACTTTATATTAAAATACATGCAATTTATACAGGAGAAAATGAAAACAATATACAACTATGGTGATGGCTAGTAGCATAAAGAAGAAACTTATAAATAGCAGAAGAAATATGGAGTGCACTGTAGTAATAATTACTTAAGAAGTTCACAAGTAGAACAGGAGGGTATGGGAGTGAATGGCCTAAGACAGAGTTGTAATAGTGCTGAGGGACATTTAAGGTTCCATTATATAACTATAGATATGGCTGCAATGCATCTCTTCCTGAGATGTTAACTGCCTTTGTTGGGGTGGGGGTGGGGGTGGAGCAGCTGACCTTCCTCTGCACCAGGAAATTCAACTTATGTTAGCAGAGGCAATGCTGCTGCTGTGATCAATGGTTCATTCACAGAGGTGGGGGGAATCAGGGGTACAGCAGTCATGGAATAAAGGCAACTGACTTGCTGACAGGTAGAGACCAGTTAGCTTCCCCAAGTCTACCAGTTTCCTTACATCTTAACTAAAATGCAATTAAAAGTCTACCATTTGGCTGCTACTTTTGCCTCGCACCTGTGCCAAGCTAGCCTAAATATTCCTACACTTAATCATACAATTCTTTTAGCAAGTTTTGTCCTTCACGAAAAAAATACCTAAGCAGTTCCTTCCCATTCTTTAGGTTGTTTTCCTTTAATTGAAAGGATCTATTTTCTGAAATGTACTGACTTCCTAACTTTACTAATTTCTTTGCAACACTAGACAGTTTATATCGTTCCCTATTTATTCACATTTACAGAAGCTTTTCCCACTTGTTTACTTTCAAACCATATTATAAGCTCAGAGTACATCATATAATGCATGGATGACATCGTGCATCAAGGTAGGAACATTGAAATATTCCTAACAAAATGAGAATGGTACGTTGTTTAACCCTTCCATTAGATAGAAAGAGACAACAAACGAACTTGAAAATCAAGCATTACCTTCTGTCTCCTAAAGAATGAAAGAGCAAGTAAGATACGATGCAAACAAATAACCTAAGCAGTTTCACAGTGAAGGAGGCGAGGGCAGAAAAACTGAGGTAGATAGAATAAAATGTGAATGAGTAAAGCAAGGATGGAAATATCAGTGACTGGAATGGGAAACAAAGCCTGAAAGGCCAAGAATAGACATACTAGCAGTATAGACAACTGTATTCTAGTTTAGAATATATATACCCACAGGAATATGGCATGATAATGTGGCCATTATTGGGTGAGAAGCTGCAAGCAATTAGGAAAACATGAGCATTCCAGCAGGCATATGGATGGTTATTTGGAAGAAAAATCTGAAGTGTAATGTTCAGTATCAGTCATAACTCTTAACATGGAAACCTCAAAACTCTGGACAAAGGCCCATAAAAAGTAGGTACAACTGGATAAAAATTGGGACACTGATTAACATAAAATGTGCAATCATAATCATGCAACCCCACCCACTACACTTGAATTGTAGGTTACCAACATGAAGATTTAAGTCACTAAATAATAATAACTAATGGCAGACACTTAAATTTCAGACTTCATATCCCTCAGAAAATACATAATAATGCAAAACCTATTATTCTAGCAACTATCTGAGTTTACAGGAGCAATATTTAAAATCTGTCCCTATTTTTGGGCTTTTGCCCCACCATTATTTTTGGCTTTGCCCAGAGTTCTTGCACCGAGAGATTGAGAGATATGTTCTAGATATATATACAACTGGTGCAAGCATAAACAGTTCCAGCCTTACTAGCAATAAGAATGATGTTTTTTTAAAAATACCCAGTATTTTACCAGCTGATGATAATTTTCCCTGATGCTTTTCTTCATACCTTACCTTCTAAATGCCAAGCACTGGCTCTAAAGTACTTGGAGCATTTTATTTTTTTTTCTAATATTTTTATTTCTCTTCTTCTCTTGTATTGTAAGCATGTTACAAGATCTAGTCATTATGCAAGACACAGTACAATCATTTTAAGAAGAATTCATACGTAGGTATATCATGTATGAATAGAAATGTCAGTGTTACAATGAAAATACAGTGATAACATCATATATGCACTATGTACAAAGTAGTGCTGCAGACAGTTATTTTCATTTTCCAATTAATATTGTGTCACGGTTAACATACTGTTTCAATACAGATGCATATACACAACAGAGGTGACACAAAGCTTATGGGGGTGAGTGCTTTTGTGCCCTTTTTCATTAAACAATCACAATAATTTGTTATTCCACATTCAGCTAATCTTTTAAAATATGATCCAGGAGAAGACTCCAATATGTTAGGAAATAGGAATGCTTACTTTGGTTATTCGTTATATATTTACGTGCTGATATATACTTTATTGCCATACTTCTGAACCCCTCCCATGATAGTTAGGTTTGATCTAGCCATTTCTGGGTAATACACAATTTCACTAGAGAAGAGGCTAATTAGAATGTGTAGATTAAACCTGGTTAATTTTTGAGGGCTAATATGCAAAATTGCAAATTCCCATCATAATGTGGATTTTTGATATCCCATCTTTTCTACTCTAACTCTCAATGAACACCATAATTTATAAGTGCATGTGCTGCTCCAGAAGATGTGGAGTAAATCTGCTATTTGTCAGGAACAGCACGGACAGTTTGGAAAGACCTCCGAGTTAAAGTTAAGTACTTCTGGGGTGAAGTAAGCATTCCTGGTTTTTATTAATAGTATATATGAGTATTTTGAAAGGGATTAATTTTAGCATCCCTTCAACAGAATTAGATTTTTTGTTTTTCAGGGCATTCTTTGATCTTATCAGTCCAGTATTTTGAATACAATGAAGATGATTGGTATTTAAGAGATACTTTTAACTTGTAAGTGTTACATACCATCTTTTTATTTAGGTCAGTGAGTTGCATAATGTAATACATGTATTTAAGTCATTTTTGTTTGCTTGAAAGTCACCAAATATTGAGGTACACAGTTCTCAGATTTGTCTTAGCATAATGATGTATCCTTTTGGAAGGTTGAGAACATTCCTTATGTCTTCTAAATACTTTTTCTGTCTGTAAATAATCCAAAGTTTACATTCCTTAATGACTGGATAGCTGTTCAGATTTAACATCTCTGTATTTAAATTGAGATATGGGTTCAGATGTAGTGGTTGTAAGAGTATATAAGTACTTGTTTGATTTAAAACTTCCAACCGTTTCTGAAACATTATTCTATGTTTTAAGGAGAAATGAAAGTTGCTATGCTTTATGCTCTCTAGATTTAAGAAATAAAGGGCTTTGGGATTAATATTACTGGTTTTTGATATAGTTACACCATAGTGTGATCTCCACTGGATGCCATTCTTTACTCTTGGGATAATAAATCAGCATTTTGTATAATCCTGTTTCCACATATTCTGTTATAGATTGAAATCAGGTAATCCCACTCCACCCCTTTCTTTCAGATGCATTAATTTCTGTTAACTAATTCTGACCGACTTAGAATACCAGATAAATTTAGCTAAAGCTACATTCAATTTCTAAAAAAAGGTTTTCTAGACTATTAAGTTTGTTGCATTTAGCTGAAATAGTAGCCTTGGAAGAATATTCATTTTTATAATTGCTGCTTTCGAAAGGAAAGGTAGCTTCATTTTCCCTATCTCTGGATATCCTGATCAATCTCGGATTAAACTTTTAGTAAGTTATTCTACATGAATAGTGTTGGGCTATGTTCAAAGGTGATGCCTAAATGTTTCAGGGAGTATTTTAACTTTACTCCCGAATTTGGAAAATAAGAGTCAGTGTGGCTTATTGGATTGATAGGGAAAATTATGGACTTTATGGCATAGTTTCATAGTTTGAGACTTTTGAGAAGCCTTTGATTGAGTCGAGAATTTTGCCCAAGTCTGTGTTAAGGTGTCAGCACTATTAATTTAAATCATCAGCAAAGGCTGTTAGTATAATTTTTCTTAAAAATGTCTGCAATATGATAGTGCATTTTTTGAGTTCTAAGTAGAAATAGAGGCTCTATATACAAGGTAAAAAGGTAGGGAGATAGCGGGCATCCTTGTCTGGTAACATTTAAAATTTTTATTGGATTTGAATTTGTCTTGTTTATGTATAGAATTGTGTAAGTGCTCTCATATAAAAGTTTTATTATATTTGTAAATTCTTGTGGTACATCAAAGTGCCATAATACAGAGAATAAAAAGTTTAAGTTTACTCTGTCAAAAACTTTACAAGCATCTAAAGCTAGGGCATAGATAGGGTTTTTATATTGTTTAGATAAGACCATTGTATCTAAAGTTAATGTGTTGTCACATGTCTGTCTGCCATTCATAAATCCTGATTGTCCAAGTGATATTATGTTAGGTGATACTTTTTTCAAATCTGTTTGCAAGTATTTTAGCTAAAATTTTGATGTCTAGATTTATGAGAGAGCCTGGTCTATAATTTCCAGGGTTTTTAAGATCAGACTTGCCTTTAGGTATAACAATTGTCTTTGAATTATTTAAATGTAAGTCTGTAATGCCATATTCTCAAATGTAATTATAGATTTTTAATAAGAGTTTGGATATCTTTTGCCCAAAGGATTTATAGAACTCTGCTGTATAGCTATCCAGTCCAGGAGCTTTACTTGTTTTCAAACTATGGTGGTGCTGCGGTAGCGTTGTCGTCTCACAGTGAGACGTTGTCCTGTTCGATTCTTAGCTAAAGCGTCTTCTGTGTGGAGACATGCATGAATGGGCGTACCTTCGTTGAAGGTTGTGCGTCAGAGCTGGCAACTCGGCACGTAAAAATCTACTGCCAATCATTAGCGGACCGGAGTTCTGCTGTGGTGACCCCTAACCAGGAAAAGCCGAAAGACACAACCAACTGAAAGTATTTGTTGTTATGTGATCAGATCTCTAAGTGAGTCCTTTGAGCTTGACTAATCTTTGGGAAGGTTAGATTCCTTAAGAAGAGATCCACAAAATAAAACACTAACATTTATTTGTATATTAGGGGATCACAGTGCCACAATTATTGAAAACATAAATAATCACAGCTTTGCAATTAAATAAACAATTTCAAAATCTACTGGCTAAACGTTTCTGAAGTTAAGAAAAAGTAAAAACAAAAAAAGAAGTTATACCCACATTGTAAGTATGTTCAGCACTGACACTACACTCTTCACTGTCACATGATGTCCTCGCTTGTTGGTTGGCTGTGCCACAAGTCACTCGTGGGCAGGCTGTGAGGCTGCTGAAAACAATTATCTGAACTTTATTGTACTTTTTAAAACCCCCAGTCTCAGAGTCTGACAGGCAGTCAGGCATTGCCTCACAAAGCTGATGTCATCACACATGCCCCTGCACATTGATGATATTGCAAGATATGCTGGTGATGTGTGATGACATCAGCCATAACTTAAAATTGTAAATAAAAATAAAAAAAAAATGGGAATTGAAGGGGCCACTTGAAAAATTGTGGCACCCTATTATATTGCCCTCAAAATAGGTAAATACTGAGGAATTCAGTACATTTTGAGAGGTATTCTATCAGTAGTAATGTAAAAATAATAAGAAATTGGGGATGGAGTGTGATACAGCACTTCATCCATTCATTTATTTATTTGGTGGAATATGAACTAGATGCTAGCAGTATAATATACACAAGAAAAATATTATAGAATTTGAGCTGTACATTAATAATGGAAAACTCAAAAGACCTCTATAAGAAGACTCAATCCTTCTCCTCCTATAACAATAATTATAAATTGCTAAAGAACCAATGGCCTAAACAGAGAAAACTGAACAGAATACAGCTATAACTGGAAAAGGGCAGGTCTGCTAGTGCAGTTCTTTAGTTACTGATAATGAAAACAGCTGGAACAGTATTATTAGACTCTGCACATAGGGCTAGTGGTTGTTTTTATGTTTGCATTTATGTATGTATTAATATTTATTTAGATAAAGAATTTTTAAACATCTTTATTGAATTATTAGTCCATGGTGTGCATGTAAACAATGATACTACATCAACTGTAATGAGATACAGTCCATAAAAATTGATATACCTTCTATTGTGTTGCTCCCCTTACTCCTAAAAATATCAGCCTAAAGGGTGTTCACATGTCCTATTGTGAAATTTAAAAACTTATTGGAAGAATTAATTTCTTTCAAAATGCATAACAATCTTCCTTACTACTGTTTACAGTAAAATATATAATTCATCTCTAAACCTTTATAAAGTGTGACTATATATTAGTGAGAACAATTGCTTAAATAATTTAAATCTCATCAACATAGTACAAGGTTGGCAAGAGCATCAGCAACATCAGAACCCATAACAACACACTGAAGTTGTTAATACAATTTAAAATTAACACTAAAAAATAATTATCTAGAATCATTTCTAACAATGTACGGAAGCATATCTTATAGCTATCATAATTACTATATTTACATAAGTAATGTCTGATAAAATCAGTCCCGTCACTCCATGTTATAAATGTAAACAATGACACTACATCAACTGTAATGAGCTTTGTCGCTTTGTCTGAACATATATAGGATTGCAATCTATCAAAGAAATGCCAACTATCTTTCAAAAAAGAAGTATTTTTTATACCAAAGGGTTTAAAATATAGTCAATAAAAACTGATGTACCTTCAGTTGCTCCCCTTGCTGTTGAAAGTACTATCCTATCTGGTGGAGCTGTAATACTTTTAAGTATTTTAGGAATACCAAAGACAGATACAGTAACAGGATAGTCAACTATTTAAAAATCTTATATATTCATATCAATAACACCATTAGATGACATATCATGTACATTTTTTTCATAGAATTATATTTTTATGTGTATTTTATTGATCTCCTGTTAGTCTTTAGGATCAGATAACATTTTTGTACAGCAGCTGAACAGTCACAATTCTACATAATTACAAGCCCTCCACCTTTATCTGCTTTTATAAACCTAATATTTTTCTTTTTCCTTATCTCAGTAGCTTTCCTGCCATCAATAATCTTATTATAATAAGGGGAAAGTAATCACATTGTTTAATAACTGAACCATATCACCTTCACACAAATTCTGAAAGGTTTGAAGAGTTGACAAAAAGGTGGATTAAAGGTATAGGGATTGTGTAAACTTTTCTCACAGAAAGGGATTTTATGTAAAATACAAACACATTTAAATTTCTAGTAAATAGTCACAAGTCATTAATAGTCTTAGTAATCTTAGTTCTCTTAATTCACATAAAAGAGAACTAAAGGGAAAATAAAAAAATAATAATTTGCAGTAAATACTTAATTAGTCAAGTTTAAAAAGTTTAAAATTGCCTGCAAAAGCAGAAATAATACTTGCATTCAGACTACTTAATGACATCTGGGTGTTCTCCCACTGTAATAATCTGTGTTCCCTCTTTCTTTCTTCCGCCTTGTGGCATATTCTGAATGGTTTGGGGGAGGCTTCATCATAATTGTTGTTGATGGTTATAGACGTTTCGTTTTGACCCCAGCAATTTTTATTACTGTAGACCAACCCACCTCTCTGATCTTCTTGGTGGTTCAATAGGTGTTCTTATGTTTCTTAAAAAATCTTCATTGATATTGGGAACCTAACAATTATTCAGGTGGACTAATGGACTTATGATTGCCCTTAGCCCTAGATGTTAGAGTGAAGACCATACTGTTACTATAAGCTGTAACAACGAACAATAATTGTTTTGGCCTCCCTTTCTAAAGAAATAAATACATTCTCATATTCAGCAATACTGCTATTGTTGTTAAAAAGTTCATTAATTTGTCCATCTAGTGCCATTATTTCAGTATTCAAAGAAATAATAACGTTTTCATTAATTTTGATAAGTATTCTTCGTAACTCTAACCCAGTCTGGATGAAAAAGAATATTTTACTTCTTGGAAAAAAGTATAATCTTTTGATAGTTCATTGGGAAATTTGGAAAAAAAAACACTGGCTTTTAGGACTACTTTGAAGGAAATGTATTTCTCTAAATATAAATTATCATACATTAAGGACTGCTGTTTCTTTACATTTTTCTCTCACAATTTTAAAAGTTCTGGAAGACAAGTTACCTGTAGTATTAATGTTAGAATTGCCCACACTTCCTCCTCATGAAAAGCTGCCAGAAATGGACTGGTGACTGGTTTCAGAAAAGAGCATGCTGAATACTGTTTTTTATTCACAACATTCAACAGTTCTGGAACATTCATCTTGGTCTGTCCAACTACAGTCTTGGAACTGGAACCAGGCGAAGAATTATACTCCCAACTTTTTTTTAAATAAGTCTTGTGAACAGTGGCCTTTCTGTAAGTCCTGTACTTGGGTTGGAAGGCTTTCAGTGGATGACTCAATGCTAGTCAGTACTTTATCCCAAGACTGGAAAATTACCTTATCAGCCTCAGCAAAAGGTTGAGATCCCTCATCAAATCATCTAAACCTAACTATGAAAACAGAATTGCAGCAGATCGTAAAGACAACCACAAGGCCTTCTATAGTTATGTAAAGAATCTCCATGGCAATACCCAGATTTGCTCCGAGCTACTGCACAATGGTATCTCCTATACCAAGCCAACAGGTATTGCAAATATACTGGCGAACAGATTCAGTGCTAAACCCCCCCCCCCCCAAGGACCACTCACAATACCAGTAGATTGCCAGGCACCCAGTATTACTGCTGCACAGGTTAAAACAACATTGTCCAAGGCCAATAATACAGCTTCTATAGGACCTAACAGTATACCTGGCTGTGTTCTACATGAACTACAGAGTGAACTGGCACCTCTTTTGTGTGCCCTGTTCAATCACAGCCTCACCTCAGGCTTTGTCCCTACCGAATGGTGCACTGTTACAGTCATCCCTCTCCACAATGGAGGAGTGACTACAGACCCCGGGAACTATCGCCCCATTAGCCTGACAAGTCTGATATGCAAAGCTATGGAACGCATAATCATGGACCTATTAAACAAGGATATAGGGAATCTCCAAACTCTGGATCCTACACAGTTTGGTTTTGTGAAGGGTAGATCATGCCTGCTTAAATTGGTTGACTTCTTTGAGTCAGTCACCAGATCTGTGGATGAAGATATTGTGGTTCATACAGCCTACCTTGATCTGGCCAACTCACTAAGCTAAGCATTAACCCCTATATCACTAGGTGGGTTGCAAACTGGCTCACAGATAGAACCCACAGTGTGAAAGTAGCTGACTCTAAGTCAGACTGCCAACCAGTCATGAGTGAAGTCCCACAGGGTTCGGTCCTGGGTCCTTTCCTGTTTGGTATCTATTTCTCTGAAGTCCAGGCCAACACGAAGGGACTCTGGCTGACAAAGTTCGCAGATGATTGCAAGTTGGGAGCTATTATTAGCTTATAAAACTAAGGAAAAGAAAAACAACTAAAGATAACAAAACCAAGTCAGCAGCACACCGTCCCAACACAACCAAAATATCAGGAATCCTAGATCCTTAAAGATAAAACCAAGAACCATTTAATTTAAGCGCTTTTCGTTGCCAAAATATAGCAACTTCTTCAGAAACACATACAAGATTTCAAAGAACAATATTTAAATAATTGGATTATATCACATGATAGACACACCCCTCTCCGATAGTTTTTTTAAAAAGGAACTTCACTAAAAAACACACCTTGTTCATAGATGCATGATTTTTACATTCACATGTATATGTGTATGAATAATCGCTAGAAGAGTGAATCTTATGGTCGGGTTGCACATTGTTTTTTAATTTTAATGTTTTATTTGTTTAATTATTAATATTCAACCTTGATACATTGTATTTGATGAGACCTTTGGTCTAGTTTTCCTGGTAAGTTTGTAACTAGTTTATCATGCATCTATGAACAAGGTGTGTTTTTTAGTGAAGTTCCTTTTTAAAAAAACTATCGGAGAGGGGTGTGTCTATCATGTGATATGATCCAATTATTTAAATATTGTTCTTTGAAATCTTGTATGTGTTTCTGAAAAAGTTGCTATATTTTGGCAACGAAAAGTGCTTAAATTAAATGGTTCTTGGTTTTATCTTTACCGGATTCCTGATATTTTGGTTGTGTTGGGACGGTGTGCTGCTGACTCGTTTTTGTTATCTTTAGCTATTATTAACTTCCCAAGTGATGCTGACACCCTACAGAAAGGCCTCAATGAGACCAACGGCTGGTGTCAGAACCATGGCCTTAAGCTCAATGCCAAAAAAATGTGTCTTCATCCCCTTTGGTAAAAACCCGTTTCCCTTGAATTACCACACTGATGGCAGGCCACTGAACACAGAAGGCATTATAAGAGATTTGGGAACACAGGTTGACAACAACCTCTCTTTTGACCACCTCGTTGCCATTGTGGTCAGAAAGTCCTTCTATGTGGCACATCTCATTACTAAGGGTTTTGCATCCAGGAAGAAAGAGGTCATTGTCTCCCTCTACTCTTCCCCTCATTAGGCCAATCATCAAGTACAACACCCCATTTAGCATGTACCTCACTAGACACCTGCAACAACTAAAGAGGCTGCAAAAGTACCTCACAAAGAGGATCCTAGGCCTTAAACACTTGTCCTATATGGACAGACACAAAAAATCTAAACTATTCTCTGTCTCATATCGCCTACCTAGAGGCAATCTCTGCTTGACTTACAAAGCCATGTTTGACCCAGCTCTTTTATAAATGCTACATCTAAAGAAATCCCAATCCCTCCGCACCACATGCTCCAGAGACCTCAACCTCATTACCACAATCAACAGAAATTGCGGGAGTGACAGGTTCATAACCCATAGACTGCCCATGGTATGGAATAAACTTCCCATACATGTCAAGCAGAGCACCTCACTGCCCCTCTTCAAGAGAAATCTTGATGAGTGGATGGGAAATAGAAAATTTACCCCGGGGGTCACACGAGTGGCTCTACTCGACAGTGGCACTAGGAACTAAAGTTGGGTGGCACAATGCCAGGGTAATCCTATGGGCTAGGCTTGTAAAGGCTCCAGGGCTATTAGCCTAGTACTTACCTATGAACCTATGAACCTATTTATTGAGATTATTCCAAAGAGCATTCTAACTGTAGGGATAAGAATGCAATGTCAGTCCTTCTAAACTGTTTGTACTGCCACTTGCTATCAAGAATATATGGTAAAGTATACACAGTAAGAAAAACAGCAGTTGGCTGTTCACTGTGTGAATGCAGAGACCTAGAAATGAATATTTTATCACACCGCTACATCTCAAATTTTCTAAATCCCTAGCTGCACACTGAGCAGCTAATTTGTGCACTGAACAGCTAGTTTATGCACTGAGTGGCAAATTTGCATACTGAGAAGCACCCACCCCTCATACTTGACCCTAGGCAATTTCAGGCAGTCATGTTAGTAATCCATGCAGTTATGGGAACCAAGCTAGTCAGCTGTGAACCTACCTTGTACTATCCCCCAGTAGAATAAGCAACTAAGATTCAAAGCTATGGCCTTGTACTTTCCTGCTATCTCTGCAGCTGGCCTGGTGGATGTGGACATCCTGTGACAATGCAGCAATTGCCTTATGTGCACTGACAACCACTTAAATCCTCAAACATGTAAATAAGATGCAGTTATACAACATCATTGGAGGCAAAGCTCTTACCTGCAAGCGCCTACACCACCAAACAGGTTCTCAGAAACATACAGACAACACCCACTTGACATACTGCAGACCAGTCACTGAGACCCATATAAGATGAGGTTCTTGGATGTGGTCTCCCCAAACCACAAAGATCTTCACGACACTGCACACTCACAAAAATGTCCTCAACAACCTCAAGAGCACTCCACAAAAATGACACCCAACAAGACACATATTGCTACAACACATGGTGTCTCAACCTCTAAGCCCATAGGGCATGCCACTACACAGTCAGGTATTCTGGTCATAGGATACTCCATAGTAGAACACACTGACATCCCATTCACCAGGCTAAGAAAAGAGGGAGTCACAATCAGCTACATATCACGGGCCAGGATCTGTCATTTCCTGCATGCACTCTGGTCACATAACCCCAAATACAAGTACGTCTTGGTCATAGTCCACATGAGTGCTAACAATATGAGATGTAACTCCCCAAACTATATGAAGAGAGACATGGCTGTGCTATTATTTATTTTATTTTACATTTGTTAACCGGGATAGTCCAACTGGATACATGTCCATTTTCAGTGGAGGCCCGGGGAGTAAAGCTCCAAAGAAACATTTATGCTAAATATACAAACAAAATATACTAGCATGTTTCTACTATATATAACAAGACCATATTAATAAGCAAACATTTTTAAGTCATTGGCAAGAACATTTAAAAATGATCAAAACATATACAAACAATATTAAGGTATGTTAACTATATAGAGTCACATCATGCATTTGAAAGGGGTATTGATAAGACTGTGCAGTCCTGCCAAGAGACTATGTGTGTAAGGCAAGAGTTACTGCAGTAGTGGAGTAGGACTGAAGTTAGTCTGGTGTGGAGCAGGGACATAACCATTTGTTGTTAAGATGGCTTTTGATAGGCATTTTAAATTTGGTTAGAGAAGATTATAGGATAATGGATGAAGGCAGGGAGTTCCACATTTTGGATATGTAAGATGAGTAGAGGGAGTCACCGGCATGGTTGTGGGATCTAGTAATTGTTAATAGTAACTTATCTGTGGAGCGGAGTTGCCTAGGACAGGAGTACTGCTGAATTAGGTTGCTTAAAGATGGTGTTTTATTTGGGTGGGAGAGCAGCTTATGAGTGATGATAAGTTGATTATAGATTAGTAAATTCGGCAGTTCAAGCCTGCCCAATTGTTTTAGGTTATGACAGTGATGGGCTCTAAAAGAGGTGTTATTAGCAAATTTGGCTATTTGATTATAGCAGGTTGTCAGTTTGCTGGTTTCTGTTTTGGATAGATTGGTTAGGATTGGGGATGCATAAAGTAATGTTGAGAGGAGGTGAGTGCAAGCAATTGTGGTCCTAGCAGTATGGGTCAGAAAGGACTTATGTTTGTAGAGACTACCTAGCTTTCTGTGAGTGTTTTTAATAGCTAGATTTATGTGGATATCAAATTTTAAGTTGTTATCAATGGTGATGCCTAATAGTTTTGTGTGGGATTCAGGTGTGATGGGTGTACCATTTTTAGACAGGATATTGAAAGTGGTGGTAAGGCTGGTATTTTGTGAGGGGTGAAATAGCAGGAGCTTGGTCTTTTTGGGGTTAAGAATGAGGCCATTGTCATTAAGCCAATTTTCAACTGAGTGGAAATTATCCTAGGTTTTATTGTGTAGTTCTTCCAGTGTTGAGGCATTGCATATTATAGTGGAATTGTCTGCGTATTGGATAAGGCTAGTGCTATTTGCAGCTGAGTGGAGGTTGTTTGGGAAAACTGAGAATCGCAAGGGACCTAGTATTGATCCCTGAGGTACCCCAAGTGTGACTGGTAAAAATCGAGACAAGTTGTTGTCCCACTGCACTGCTTGTTGCCTGTCCTTGAGATAATTTTTGAACCAGGAGTTTGTTTGATTGTCTAATCCTAGGTTTTTGAGGTAGAAGATGGGTTTATCATGGCTAACCATATCAAAGGCTTTTGATATGTCTAAGAAAAGGGCTGATGTAAGTTTACCATTGTTCCTATTATGGTTTATGGTATCTTTAAATGCTAACAGTGCTATGGTGGTACTATGACTTGGACGGAAACCATGTTGTGTTGGAGATATGAGTTCCTGATTTATAAGGTGGGACATTAGTTGATGGTGGAGACATTTTTCTAATATTGTAGCCAGCGGAGTTAGAATTTCAATTGGTCGGTAGTTGGATATGTCATAGGAACTACCCCCTTTGTGAAGAGGTATAATATAGGCAGTTTTCCAAATCAGGGGCACTGTAGCTTCAGTAATTATCTATTGATTAGTATAGTAACTGGTACAGCTATTTCTACTGCTGCCAGTTTTAGAAATTCATTGGGGAGAGAATCTGCTACTAGTGTTGTGGGTTTCAGCTGGGAGAGTAGTTTTTTATGTAGGAGGTTGGGGTGGGTTGCAGCTTAAAAGTGGGCATGTAGTTAGTGGAAGAGTGGACACCTGTTGAAGTGACAGTGAGATGTTGGGCTAGAGCAAGTACGGTTTCAGTAAAGAATGTGTTGAATGATTTGGCTATGTTGTCTTTTGTTAAATCTTAGGTTGGGGGTGGTGTAATGGTTTAACCAGGGTGTAGTAACTTGTTTAAACCTGCCCAGAATTTCTTAGGATTATTCATATGTTGGTTTTGATGGGTAACAAAGTAGTTTTTCTTGTCTTGCATAACTAGTTTTTTTGTTAGATTTCTAATTTGTTGGTAGGCTTGCTGTGTCATAGGGGTTTTATTGGACCTCCAGGCTACCCAGGCTCTATTTCTTTCAGCTATTGTTTGCCTAGTTTCCCTAGATAACGATGGGGCTAGTTTGACTTAACTCTAGTAGTTCTTGCAGGGGCGTGTCTGTTTAATATATCTAAGAAGGTGAAGTTGAAGTGCTCAATAGCTTCATTATAGGGGTAGGTAATAAATGTCAGACCAATTGTATAGCTTTAGTTCTTGTCTGAAGTTAGTGGGGTTAAAGTGTTTTTTGTTTCTAATTCTTTGAAGTATAGGAATTTGGGGGTGGTGGGAGTTGTATTTAAGTAAGAATGTAGTTTGATGGTCACTCAATGAGTCTGGAAGGGTGCCAGGCTAAGTAGGAGCAGGGTATTTTATTTAGTAAGATCTAGTCTAATAGGCTTTCTTTTTTACTGTTTTTGACTATTCTGGTGGGCTGTATGATTACCTGTGAGAAGGTATGAAGATTGATATGGTTAGTGGGTACTTGAGATGAGCATGTGAGACAGTTTATATTAAAGTTACCTAATGCAATGGTCTCTTGAGGCATGGATTGTGATAACCATTGAAGGAAAGTCTCCATGGTAGGGATGTTATTACCTGGTGAGATAAATCCTGTTACTAGGTTGATGGCTTTTCTCTTACATATTTTAAGCTTTGCAAAGAGAATTTCTGATTTTTCGAAAGGGGGCATGGTTACCTCAGTTTTAGTTATGGATAAACTATTTTTGTACAGCAGGGCAATGCCTCCACCCTTTTTGCCTGGTCTGTTTTGTCTAAGGATGCTATATCCAGGTGGTAGGATCTCGGTATCTTGGGTAGATGGTTTTAGCCATGTTTCTGTTATACTTACTATATCTGGGGAGTATTGAGAGATTAGAGTGTATAGTTCATGTGTTTTGTTGTTAATGCTTCTAATATTTAGGTTTAGGAGGAGTAGACTGTTTAGTGGCCTGGTGGTAAGTTGTGTTATCTTGGGAAGCTGATGTGAATTGGCAAGAGGACTTGTATTGTTAGGTCCTGGGTTTGGGTGGATATTTCCAGCACACAGGATCTGCTGATGGACATTTTGCATTAATTTAGCTAGTTTTTGTAGTATGGTAAAGTATTTTTGGGTTGCTGTTGATTTGAGGTAAGAGGTAAAGCATTTAAAATGGCTATAGCTTACAGCAGTAGTGAGTAATAAACTGGAGCTTATTGTTAGGGGGTAAGGAAATAGGATGGGAGAGAAATTTGCAGTGGATTTATGGGTTTGGGAGAAGTTGTCATGTCCTGTGAAGTTGTAAGATGTGATGTAATAGGTACATACTAAGAAGGATAGAAGAGACATTTGCAGGAGGTATGTCTTCATTATTAAGGAGAGTTGCTGATAGGTTGGATTAGTAGGCGTGGTATGTGTAATTGTTTGAGGGGGTGAGAGGTATGTTGATTGGTTGTTGTGTGAGTAGGGGGAGTGGTTAGCTATGTATATGTCTAGGTGATATGGGGGTGGGTGAGAATTGGGGGTAGGATAGGGGAGCGGAGTGAGCCTGCAGGAAAAACGGAGTGGGTAGAGCCAAGGAGAAGGAAGAAGACAAGAAGAGCTATCAGTGGACTGAGAGGTAAGCTCAGAGGTAGGAAGGTATGGAGATGGAGCACTGGTTTACTATAGTTATAGATAGGCAAGAACAGGGGGTCACAGAGATTGTAGGCTGAAGACAGGGTAATAATGGCCCTTTTAGAAATTATTTTGTATTTGTTTAACGTGGGAGATACAATGAATAATTTGCAGTAGGTATATGCTGCCACCTAGTTTACAAATCGTCAATAACAAGAGCTTTAGAGCAGTGTAGAGAAAGTTGCGAAAATAGTGGGGCAAGAGAAGTCCGCAGTAGGCTGCTAGTGATCATACGCAGGGCTAAATACAACAGTAACAGGTAAGGATATTTTTCCCATTAGGATACATACACTTTTCTGGGCAGTTCTTTAGGACAAGCAAAGAAGTTGAGAACAGTGGAGGATCCCTGTTTGGAGGTTCTTTTCTCAGTCAGGAAGCTGGGTATGTCTTGGAATGGTGGGAGACTTCAGGGTTAGGTTATTACACTAAAGGCAAACTGTAAGAAAAGTGGATTGTGAATTATTAGCAAGATAGTAGTACAAGGGTAAGCAAGGTAGATGATTCAGTTTTACTAGAGGGGCTACGGACAATAGGCTATTCATGCGGCCAGTACATAGAGTTAGTGCAATCCTGCATCAAACAGATACATTCACAGAGCAATTCCACATTTTAAGGCTTAGAACTGGTAGTGCAGTACTCAGAGTGAACAGTCAACAAATTATACACTCTGTGATAGCAGATAGGCAGTAAATAAGCAACAAGACAAATTATGCAGTTCTTGGGACAGACACAATGGCAGTAGAACAGTTTAAGGGAAGAAGCACATCATTAAATATGGTTTAAACATTAAGAACTTGCAATGGAACTCCAATCTATAGTTTAAACATAGTGGCCAGTGCATACAGTTACGAGAACGAGCTTGGTAAACAGTGCAATGGGGGTATTAGATACAGCGTAGGATATACGGCCTGTATCAAATAACAGTTGAGCTCGGACTAGACAGTAATTGGTATTAGCTGAAGGCACAATGCTTAAGTGTAAGCATTCGACCAGCACTATAATTGTTTAACGCCTGTATCAAGTAATAATAGTTGTACCCAGACTTGGCAGCGTTTTCTGTCAGTTGGGTCAAACGCTAAAGAGCAAGCCTTTAAACAGCA
Source organism: Protopterus annectens (assembly GCF_019279795.1). Taxonomy (NCBI): domain Eukaryota; kingdom Metazoa; phylum Chordata; order Ceratodontiformes; family Protopteridae; genus Protopterus; species Protopterus annectens. The sequence continues at coordinate 417,472,162 of NC_056730.1, read as the reverse complement.
TTTAGAATGGTTAACAAGCTGTAAGCCAGCAGTATCTGTGTGGACATTTGTAATATGCTGTAAACCAATTACTAATGCTTAACTCGTTATAAGTCAAGTGAAACACTAGAGATTGTTTGGCTATATAAGTAAGACCAAATAGGTACAGCGCCCTAAATGTGTAAAATGCTGTAAAACCTGTTGTAGCACTAGGAATCAATTAGGTACAGATGGAGCATCACTTGTCAATACTATTGCTCAATCACTTTGGAGCGAGCACTCAACAGAATGGCTGAGTCTTCATATTATGAATGGCCAGCGTGCAACAAACCAGTGGCAGTAATAAGAACCTGAGCACAGACTAGACAACAGACGAGGGTGCCAAAGCACAGTCCCTCAAGAGCAAGCACTCGGCAGTGGCCGAATCCAACAACAGTTAAAGAGTTGCGTACACTGAGCAGCTACTTTACTACAGTGATATGATCACAGACAGGGCGGCAATTTCAACGTCTAAGTACAATTGCTCATAGAGTGGATACTATCAGTTTTAAACAGCTGAGCAGTTAATTTAAGCAACACTAACTAGAAATTGTCCAGTATATACACAGCTAAACTGTTATGTAATCAATACTGACTAGAAACTCCACCTGTAGACACATATACATATTTGCAGCAGTAAAAATCACAGTAGCACTTACAAGCGAGCAGAGCCAGCAGCCTACAGCAGAACAGGACTGGAGGGGACAGAGTGTTCTTTAAAAATGGTGCCACAAATGCTGGCATCCTTATAAAGGTTTAGTGGGAGGTGAGGCAGGTTGGAAAAGGGGGAGGAGTGAGGCAGGATGTGGGAAGGTAGAGTAAAGGTAACTGGATGTGGGTGGATAGACAGGAAGTAGAGGAGTGGTCTGCAGAAAAAAGGGGGGGGTGAGGCAGTGGAGAGTAGACCCAGAGATAGAGCCGAGGAGAAGGAAGAAGGCAAGAAGAGCTATCAGTGGACAGAGAGGTAAGCTCATAGGTAGGAAGGTATGGAGCTGGAGCACTGGTTTACTATAGTTATAGATAGGTAAGAGCAGAGGGTCACAGAGACTGTAGGCTGAAGACAGGGTAATAATGTCCCTTTTAGAAATGATTTGGTATTTGTTTAACTGGGAGATACAATAAATAATTTGCAGTAGGCATATTGCTGCCACCTACTGGACAAACCGTCAATAACAAGAGCCTTAGAGCAGTGTAGCGAAAGTTGGGAAAATAGAGGGGCATGAGAAGTCCGCAGTAGGCTGCTAGCGATCATACGCAGGGCTAAATACAACAGTAACAGGTATCTGGTATGAATCAAGGATTGAACAGAATTCTACCTTCTCCTAGGATGATGCCACAATATGAGCAGGAAATTAACTGATTTTAATAATTCACGTAAGTTACAGTGTCATTCTAAGGGGGTACAATATTTGTCAGCCTGGAAGGACATAATGAACTGGCCACACTGCTTTTGCAGGGATGGTCAGCATGTGTTCCTCCTGAAATTTTGAATATTGGCCAAAACCTTTTCTACCCCATACTTTATTTTTTAGGCATTGCCATCCAGGGAAATCTTCCAACATAGCTGCACCAAACCAGGAAAATATGAAGGTGTTCCTGCTTAATGCCAACAGCCTGAACAAGAAATTTGATTCCCTGCAAGCTTTCCTTACCTTGGAGAATGCAGTTGTCCATGCAGCCACTGAGGCTGGTTTAAAACCATGCAGAGCACCCTGACAATGCAGGGCTACAATGCCTTCCACACTTTAAGACCAGCTACAGGAAGGGACAAAAGAAAAGGCAAAGATGTCTCTATATATATGAAAAATAAACACAACTCAGGGCTAGTCCATCAACATGACAGATTTGAGTTTCTCCATGTCAAAGTCCTCAGAAAAACGGTCCTGTACCATATCCTTTCAAGCTGTAGGTCTCCCCTCAATGACCTATGAAAACCAAAACACTTAATTAAAGGTACTTGGCACCATTTTTTCCAGCCCAACACCATATTCATGAATGACTTCAACTACCCCAGCATAAACTGGGAAGCATATATGACCACAACATATTGGCCCAGAGATTCCTGGACTTCATAAATACCAGCATCCTGGACCAACTAGTTCATACACCCACTAGGGGCTCAAACAACCTTGACCTGGTTTTCACAAAGATAACAGAAAGCTGTACACCCCCCTCCTCTGGTGTAATGTCTGCACTAGTCAGGTCAGACCATAAATCTGTCTCCTTTAAGGTAAATGTAAAACCAGGGACACTTGGAAACTCTAAAAGTTTTAAGAATTACTTCAAATCAAACTTGCCACTACTAAGTGACACCCTAAAGAAATTTCAAGCCCTCCAACTTTGCAAATATTCTTGCTTATGCAGAAAAGATCACAAAAATCATGTATAACCATATCAACAGCTATATAAAGACTACTGTGCCTACTCAAAAGAAGTGCAGGGCCGGTGCAAAAAACAAGCCATCCTGACAGAATGCCAACAGTGATAGGCTATACAACAAAAGGAAGAAATGCATGGCAAAATGTAAGAGGCGTAATCCCCAGCAAGGTAAAGCTCCCATATCAGCCTAAACACGCAACTCACAGGGTTAATAAAGTCCACAATAGGTAAATTTCTGGTAAATATATCTATCTATCTAGATCAGGGACAAATAAGAGGCATTATTCAGCTATGTCTAAAACCTCAAAGTCAATACACAGCAATGTACTGATTAATTGTAAATGGTGCCATCTACACAGAACCAGAAAATAAATCCAATCTCCTTGCTGACAAATTTGGCTCAAACTTTAATATCCATCTCCCCCCAGGTATTTCTCAGGAAATTCTGATATCCATCTTGCCCTCCCCCCAACCATCTGTACAGAGCAGTTCCTCAAGGTGCTCTCCAAGGCAAAGAAAACTGCATAGGTGGATGCTGATAATATCACAAGATCCCTCCTTAGTGGCATGAAACATAAACTACAGTCCCACTGAAATCACTATTCAACCTCAGCCTCTAAGTGTGCTTTGTATCTAATGAATGGAGGACTACAATGGTTATATCTTTGCAAAATGGTGGCCCATCCATAGATCTACTACTGACCCATTAGCTGGATGAACCTGCTGTGCAAGACTATGGACAGGATAATCATGAATATCATAAATGATGATGTAAGTAACCTACAAACACCGACCCTAGTCAGTTCTGATTTGTCAAGGGCAGGGCTTACCTGCTGAACCTGGACCTCTTTGAGAAGGTTACCAAAGGAATGGATCAAGGTAAATCGGTATATACTGCTTACCCCGACCTGGCCAAAGTATTTGACACAATAATCACTTGGGCATTGTTAACAAGCTCACTAAATTAAATATTAACTGATATATCACCCACTAGATAGCTAGCTAGCTCACTGAAAGAACAAAAGAAGTTAGAATAGAGGAATCTATTTCCACAAAAGGATGGTTACTAGTGGGGTCCTCCATGGCTCAGTGCTGGGGCCACTGTTGTTTGACATCTACTGTGACAATGTGAGGTATTGCCAGCTTTGCCAGGAGAAGTAGGGCAACAGATGTGCAACATACAACAGCACAGCTAGCTGAAATTTGTAAAGAATTGTATGTTATTTGAATATCAAACTGATTTGTACAGATTGATAAATACCACTGTTGCAGGTTGCTGCACCTCTAAAAAGCTCCTAGTAATCCAGAGGTTATATTCAGGACTCCTAATAATCCAAAAAATGTCTGTAAAGAACGCCAATAAACGAAAATACCAAACAGGAATTTTATTAAGATTAAAACCAAGCTTTTCGTCGGCGCTCTGCACCAACTTCTTCAGAAAGCAAACTAAAAACAAAGAACAATACATCTGTCCCATTATTTAAGCATCATAGCTCCACTCAAACATTCCCCCTTGTGGACACACCTGAAAATTGCACATCAATGCACTTAAAAAACTTAACCACAGAAAAACTGTGCATCACCATTTGTATAAGATCAACATGACCAGCCCTGAATATTTGTAATCAAACTAATACTCTAAATTTATGCCACCGACATAGCATGTATACAATCTTAAATACCTGGTAGACACTATAAACACACAAGTGGTAAACCCAGGACAAGTATATGTGTGTAGCGCCTGTTTTAAAAAAGCCATTTAAATAAATCAAAATGTCATTCAGATGGTAACTCAACTCGATGGAAGACTACAAACCATGAGTTGATATAAAATATACAAAATACATCTATGAGTATACCTTGGAAATGTATGCTTAACATTGTTATGTTGTTATCATCACCATCTGATAATAGTAGCAGTATTAGTAGCAAAAAAAAAAAAGTAAGTTATATATTATGTATTGATTGTATATTGTGTTTAGCAGCCAGTACTAGGAGGCTGATGTCCCTTACATAAAAGACTATTCTGATGAACGATCAAACTACACATCCCCCGCTTAAAATAATGGACCACAATGTAACTATTGATAAAGACATTAAAAAATAAAACCAATAATAACAAAGTAGTACTAAACCATTTTAACAATCAAAAAACAAAGAAAGAAACAATCCCCATAAAATAGCTAAACAGGTGGTCATTCCCAAGGGGATTAAATCAGTCTAAGAAGCTTCACCTAACTAGTCTTCTCAGTTTAAGAAAGCAACTAATAGAAAGCATGCTGTTTAGTCCAGGTAGGTGGTAAGCTTCCAATCTGAGTTGCCACATCAACTCCTTGCATTCAAGTCTCAGAGAATCAGGACCCCCTGTGCCTCCATCACAAAGTTGGTCAATCACCAAAAATGAAAATTCATGACCTGGGTTGTCTAGAATGTGTTTAGCCAGCGCATTGTCTATTTTCCCCTTCTTGATGGCATATAAGTGTTCGTATAACCGTTCTTGTAGCTTCCTGTCGGTCTTGCCAACATAGAAGCCAGGGCAAACAGAACACTGGGCCAAATACACCACCCAATTGCTAGCACAATTGAATCTTCCTTGAATAAGAAACTTCTTGTCCTTAATGGAAAAGGCTGTGCTTGTTTTAACATATCTACAGTACCTGCACATGTTACACTTGTACGTCCCAGATCTGGAGGAGGTACCAGATATTTTAGACTCCAAAATATTTTTGATGTTAAGGCCCCTCCTGAAAGTGACCTTAGGGTACAATGCCAGCCCAGGTACTCCTGTTGACTCAGTGGTTAATAAACACCAATTCTTCCTTATGATGGACACAATTTCAGTTGCGTCCAAGTTGTAAGTAATTATAAAATTATAGTTGAAGTTATCGGACTCACGAGCAGGACGAGGCAAGCCTGTGACCCACTGTTCAAGTTCCCCAAAATGGGGCTAAAATGACCATTGGCCCTGTTACCTTGCACTTCCAAGCTTAAATCTGTGATGAAATCTGCAGGATACCCTCTACAAACAAACATGTCAGCGATAAACCTGCACTCGTCATAAAATGTTTTATCTTCTGAAATCATGCGGGCCGCTCGTACAAATTGGCCCTTCACGATAGCCCTCTTTTGGTGGATTGGATGTTCACTATCGAAGTGTAGGTATGAATTTGAAAATGTCGGCTTCTGATGTATATTAGCCACAAAGCGATTCATGGTCCTATCTTTCTCAATTTCTACATCCAAATAGGCTATCTTATCAGTTGCAAAATTAGATGTAAATTTCAAGAATTCGGTAGAACCATTAAAAAAAGTCACCAAGGTATTTGCATCATCTTGTGAACCACTGAGGATGATAAAAATATCGTCCAAGAACCTAGTGTATAACGACACTTTCTCTTGGACTAGGAAATTGCATAAAACGAACACCCTCTCCCAATGGGCCATATACTAAATTCGCCACGCTGGCTCCGCAAGGTGATCCCATGGGAACACCAACCAATTGATGCTACCACGGTTGTTGAATGAGAAAAAGTTTCAAGTGAGAATAATATCCAATAACTCACTGACCAGTGAGATCTCTTCTGTCGCAGCATGATGGAAGCCCAATTCCAATTGAATCCACTTTCGACTGCCACGAGGTGGGGAATAGATGAATATAGATCAACCACATCGATCGTCAAGAGGCAACTATCAGCATTGAATGGGACGGAACCCACCTTTTCTAGAAAAGCCCAAGAATCTCTCGAAATATGTGGAACATGATACACGTACTTCTTGAGAATATTGTCCACCACCTTAGCGGCTGCATAGGTTATACTCCCTCTAGCGCTAACTAGTTGCCGCATAGGTGGATCATATATATTCTTGTGTATCTTGGGGTTCCCAAACAAAACCGGTATCTTAGGTGATACAACAATGATATAATTGTATATATCCACATCAGTTAAGCCATTGATGAACATCTCCTCAAAAAATGACCGGATACGGCTCATATTTACATTTAACTCATTCCTAGAGACTTCATGATAGGTATTAGAGGCCAAGATGGCCAACATCTTGTCATTATAGTCGTCCAAGTCCATAGCTACCAATCCACCTCCCTTATCAGGCTGCATCAGTCTAACTGGTGCAGACTTGAGAGCTTCCAACAGGCCTTTCTCCTCTCTGGTGACATTAAATTGGGCTGGTCGCCTTGAATTAAGGAGGTGACGGATATCAAGATCGCACAGTTGTTCGAAAACTCCAACGGTTGGTAAAAGGGGTGGGTTGAAAGTGCTAGGTATGTGAAAAAAGTTCTTGGGTCTTTGTGAATTACCCAACAATAATGCCAAATTCAACTTTCTCACAAATAATTTCAGGTCCAAAATCGACCTCCCAACACTAGTCCGACTAGAGGGTACAAAAGATAACCCTTTAGACAAAATGTCCACCAAAGGTTGGGAAAAAGCAAACTGAGAAAAATTGTAAATTTTGAAATCTTTACCTGTATTGTAAAGGATCTCCAATGCTTGAATAGGGGGAGAAGGAATGGCTAAACAGTTGTCCATCAATTCCTCCTCGTTTTGTATTTGTTCCTCGTCATGCGGTTCGATGTTTGTTGTGGAGACGAGGCTTTGGCATGAAAATTTACATCGTGGGCTTCAGATGCTGGCTGGACCTGGTTAAGACCAGACCCAATGATAACCTCTCCTTCGGTTGAAGGTCTATGGTTTATTCACCTTGCCGAAGGCCCATTCTCTGCTTCATGGTGGTGCGTAGGTTGGTTGGTATCAACCAAAACTGAATCGATCTCCGTAGTTTCTCTGTTGTTCCCTTGGGATTTAGGGGGTTTGGGGTAAGCTGCCCCATCTTTGTAAGCTTTTATGTCCCTCTTTAATTTTTTAATTTTAGTTGTAGTAATCTTAGAAATATGTTGGTCGATGTTGTTGAAGACTCTCTCGTATTCGTAGCGAAACTAAGAAAAATGGATACCCAACTTTATTTCCTCGTCCAGGCTAGAAAGGTCCATGGTTAATTGATTGATAGCTTGCTGGTAGTGGGAGAAAATCAGACTGATTAATTCGTTCCCATGTCTATCAAAAAGTGACAAAAGGTTGAGATGGAATTTCGACCCTTCCTCCAACCCTGTGGGATATTGCCACGAGCGAAGACCCTTCGGGACAATCTTCGCACGTCGGCATTCCCCAAAATAAGAGACCTCTAGTTGTAGTTTTCTGAGCCTTAAAAAATTTTTGATCAAATTGGTTGAGTTTAGTGGGCAAGTCAGGAAGATCTTTAGTAAAAGTGTCTTTGTTGGCGGTATCCTCTCCATTATAAAAACAAAAGGGTCGATTCAGCCAATTATTTAAGTTCAAGTCTATATAGTCCCTCCTCAGGGTCCCCACCTCACCAAGTCTAGATGCAGAAGCTCCTATGTTATTTAATGGGCTCCTGTGTCCTCTTGTGGAGCCCATAGGATTGTCGCCACCATCCTGATTGTGTAGATCGTTAGAGCCGTTGGAAATGACGGCTCCCAGCTCTGCTCTGGCTCCACTAGCCGGTATCATAAAGGGGGATTCAGTCGACAGTCCACTGGGGGGGTCACACTACAGGATTCACAGCATCACTTTGCAAAAGTCCATCCATTCGCTGTGAAAGATGTTCAACCTTTTCCGTGAGAAGGTTTATAAGTATTGTTAAATCCCCTGGATCTGAGGTGCCACTAGCTTCCTGCATGGCGGAAGACATGAAGACTTTCTGCACGACTCAAAAACAAAACCACAAACTGATAAATACCACCGTTGCAGGTCGCTGCACCTCTAAAAAGCTCCTAGTAATCCAGAGGTTATATTCAGGACTCCTAATAATCCAAAAAATGTCTGTAAAGAATGCCAATAAATGAAAATACCAAACAGGAATTTTATTAAGCTTAAAACCAAGCTTTTCGTCGGCGCTCTGCACCAACTTCTTCAGAAAGCAAACTAAAAACAAAGAACAATACATCTGTCCCATTATTTAAGCATCATAGCTCCACTCAAACACTCCCCCTTGTGGACACACCTGAAAATTGCACATCAATGCACTTAAAAAACTTAACCACAGAAAAACTGTGCATCACCATTTGTATAAGATCAACATGACCAGCCCTGAATATTTGTAATCAAACTAATACTCTAAATTTACGCCACCGACATAGCATGTATACAATCTTAAATACCTGGTAGACACTATAAACACACAAGTGGTAAATCCAGGACAAGTATATGTGTGTAGCGCCTGTTTTAAAAAAGCCATTTAAATAAATCAAAATGCCATTCAGATGGTAACTCAACTCGATGGAAGACTACAAACCATGAGTTGATATAAAATATACAAAATACATCTATGAGTATACCTTGGAAATGTATGCTTAACATTGTTATGTTGTTATCATAACCATCTGATAATAGTAGCAGTATTAGTAGCAAAAAAAAAAAAAAGTAAGTTATATATTATGTATTGATTGTATATTGTGTTTAGCAGCCAGTACTAGGAGGCTGACGTCCCTTACATAAAAGACTATTCTGATAAACGATCAAACTACACATCCCCCGCTTAAAATAATGGACCACAATGTAACCATTGATAAAGACATTAAAAAATAAAACCAATAATAACAAAGTAGCACTAAACCATTTTAACAATCAAAAAACGAAGAAAGAAACAATCCCCATAAAATAGCTAAACAGGTGGTCATTCCCAAGGGGATTAAATCAGTCTAAGAAGCTTCACCTAACTAGGCTTCTCAGTTTAAGAAAGCAACTAATAGAAAGCATGCTGTTTAGTCCAGGTAAGTGGTACGCTTCCAATTTTTGTTGCCACATCAACTCCTTGCATTCAAGTCTCAGAGAATCAGGACCCCCTGTGCCTCCATCACAAAGTTGGTCAATCACCAAAAATGAAAATTCATGACCTGGGTTGTCTAGAATGTGTTTAGCCAGCGCATTGTCTACTTTCCCCTTCTTGATGGCATATAAGTGTTCGTATAACCGTTCTTGTAGCTTCCTGTCGGTCTTGCCAACATAGAAGCCAGGGCAAACAGAACACTGGGCCAAATACACCACCCAATTGCTAGCACAATTGAATCTTCCTTGAATAAGAAACTTCTTGTCCTTAATGGAAAAGGCTGTGCTTGTTTTAACATATCTACAGTACCTGCACATGTTACACTTGTACGTCCCAGATCTGGAGGAGGTACCAGATATTTTAGACTCCAAAATATTTTTGATGTTAAGGCCCCTCCTGAAAGTGACCTTAGGGTACAATGCCAGCCCAGGTACTCCTGTTGACTCAGTGGTTAATAAACACCAATTCTTCCTTATGATGGATAAAATTTCAGTTGCGTCCAAGATGTAAGTAATTATAAAATTATAGTTGAAGTTATCGGACTCACGAGCAGGACGAGGCAAGCCTGATGACCCACTGTTCAAGTTCCCCAAAATGGGGCTAAAATGACCATTGGCCCTGTTACCTTGCACTTCCAAGCTTAAATCTGTGACGAAATCTGCAGGATACCCTCTACAAACAAACATGTCAGCGATAAACCTGCACTCGTCATAAAATGTTTTATCTTCTGAAATCATGCGGGCCGCTCGAACAAATTGGCCCTTCACGATAGCCCTCTTTTGGTGGATTGGATGTTCACTATCGAAGTGTAGGTATGAATTTGAAAATGTCGGCTTCCGATGTATATTAGCCACAAAGCGATTCATGGTCCTATCTTTCTCAATTTCTACATCCAAATAGGCTATCTTATCAGTTGCAAAATTAGATGTAAATTTCAAGAATTCGGTAGAACCATTAAAAAAAGTCACCAAGGTATTTGCATCATCTTGTGAACCACTGAGGATGATAAAAATATCGTCCAAGAACCTAGTGTATAACGACACTTTCTCTTGGACTAGGAAATTGCATAAAACGAACACCCTCTCCCAATGGGCCATATACTAAATTCGCCACGCTGGCTCCGCAAGGTGATCCCATGGGAACACCAACCAATTGATGCTACCACCGGTTGTTGAATGAGAAAAAGTTTCAAGTGAGAATAATATCCAATAACTCACTGACCAGTGAGATCTCTTCTGTCGCAGCATGATGGAAGCCCAATTCCAATTGAATCCACTCGACTGCCACGAGGTGGGGAATAGATGAATATAGATCAACCACATCGATCGTCAAGAGGCAACTATCAGCATTGAATGGGACGGAACCCACCTTTTCTAGAAAAGCCCAAGAATCTCTCGAAATATGTGAAACATGATACACGTACTTCTTGAGAATATTGTCCACCACCTTAGCGGCTGCATAGGTTATACTCCCTCTAGCGCTAACTAGTTGCCGCATAGGTGGATCATATATATTCTTGTGGATCTTGGGGTTCCCAAACAAAACCGGTATCTTAGGTGATACAACAATGATATAATTGTATATATCCACGTCAGTTAAGCCATTGATGAACATCTCCTCAAAAAATGACCGGATACAGCTCATATTTACATTTAACTCATTCCTAGAGACTTCATGATAGGTATTAGAGGCCAAGATGGCCAACATCTTGTCATTATAGTCGTCCAAGTCCATAGCTACCAATCCACCTCCCTTATCAGGCTGCATCAGTCTAACTGGTGCAGACTTGAGAGCTTCCAACAGGCCTTTCTCCTCTCTGGTGACATTAAATTGGGCTGGTCGCCTTGAATTATTGAGGTGACGGATATCAAGATCGCACAGTTGTTCGAAAACTCCAACGGTTGGTAAAAGAGGTGGGTTGAAAGTGCTAGGTATGTGAAAAAATTTTTTGGGTCTTTGTGAATTACCCAACAATAATGCCAAATTCAACTTTCTCACAAATAATTTCAGGTCCAAAATCGACCTCCCAACACTAGTCCGACTAGAGGGTACAAAAGATAACCCTTTAGACAAAATGTCCACCAAAGGTTGGGAAAAAGCAAACTGAGAAAAATTGTAAATTTTGAAATCTTTGCCTGTATTGTAAAGGATCTCCAATGCTTCAATAGAGGGAGAAGGAATGGCTAAACAGTTGTCCATCAATTCCTCCTCGTTTTGTATTTGTTCCTCGTCATGCGGTTCGACGTTTGTTGTGGAGACGAGGCTTTGGCATGAAAATTTACATCGTGGGCTTCAGATGCTGGCTGGACCTGGTTAAGACCAGACCCAATGATAACCTCTCCTTCGGTTGAAGGTCTATGGTTTATTCACCTTGCTGAAGGCCCATTCTCCGCTTCATGGTGGTGCGTAGGTTGGTTGGTATCAACCAAAACTGAATCGATCCCCGTAGTTTCTCTGCTGTTCCCTTGGGATTTAGGGGGTTTGGGGTAAGCTGCCCCTTCTTTGTAAGCTTTTATGTCCCTCTTTAATTTTTTAATTTTAGTTGTAGTAATCTTAGAAATATGTTGGTCGATGCTGTTGAAGACTCTCTCGTATTCGTAGCGAAACTAAGAAAAATGGATACCCAACTTTATTTCCTCGTCCAGGCTAGAAAGGTCCATGGTTAATTGATTGATAGCTTGCTGGTAGTGGGAGAAAATCAGACTGATTAATTCGTTCCCATGTCTATCAAAAAGTGACAAAAGGTTGAGATGGAATTTCGACCCTTCCTCCAACCCTGTGGGATATTGCCACGAGCGAAGACCCTTCAGGACAATCTTCGCACGTCGGCATTCCCCAAAATAAGAGACCTCTAGTAGTTTTCTGAGCCTCAAAAATTTTTGATCAAATTGGTTGGGTTTAGTGGGCAAGTCAGGAAGATCTTTAGTAAAAGTGTCTTTGTTGGCGGTATCCTCTCCATTATAAAAACAAAAGGGTCGATTCAGCCAATTATTTAAGTTCAAGTCTATATAGTCCCTCCTCAGGGTCCTCACCTCACCGAGTCTAGATGCAGAAGCTCCTATGTTATTTAATGGGCTCCTGTGTACTCTCGTGGAGCCCATAGGATTGTCACCACCATCCTGATTGTGTAGATCGTTAGAGCCGTTGGAAATGATGGCTCCCAGCTCTGCTCTGGTTCCACTAGCCGGTATCATAAAGGGGGATTCAGTCGACAGTCCACTGGGGGGTCGCACTACAGGATTCACAGCATCACTTTGCAAAAGTTCATCCATTCGCTGTGAAAGATGTTCAACCTTTTCCGTGAGAAGGTTTATAAGTATTGTTAAATCCCCTGGATCTGAGGTGCCACTAGCTTCCTGCATGGCGGAAGACATGAAGACTTTCTGCACGACTCAAAAACAAAACCACAAACTGATAAATACCACCGTTGCAAGTCGCTGCACCTCGAAAAGTCTCCTAGTAATCCAGAGGTTATATTCAGGACTCCTAATAATCCAAAAAATGTCTGTAAAGAATGCCAATAAACGAAAATACCAAACAGGAATTTTATTAAGCTTAAAACCAAGCTTTTCGTTGGCGCTCTGCACCAACTTCTTCAGAAAGCAAACTAAAAACAAAGAACAATACATCTGTCCCATTATTTAAGCATCATAGCTCCACTCAAACACTCCCCCTTGTGGACACACCTGAAAATTGCACATCAATGCACTTAAAAAACTTAACCACAGAAAAACTGTGCATCACCATTTGTATAAGATCAACATGACCAGCCCTGAATATTTGTAATCAAACTAATACTCTAAATTTATGCCACCAACATAGCATGTATACAATCTTAAATACCTGGTAGACACTATAAACACACAAGTGGTAAACCCAGGACAAGTATATGTGTGTAGCACCTGTTTTAAAAAAGCCATGTAAATAAATCAAAATGCCATTCAGATGGTAACTCAACTCAATGGAAGACTACAAACCATGACTTGATATAAAATATACAAAATACATCCATGAGTATACCTTGGAAATGTATGCTTGACATTGTTATGTTATTATCATAACCATCTGATAATAGTAGCAGTTATATATTATATATTGATTGTATATTGTGTGTAGCGGCCGGTACTAGGAGGCTGACGTCCCTTACATAAAAGACTATTCTGATGAACGATCAAACTACACATCCCCCACTTAAAATAATCGATCACAATGTAACCATTGATAAAGACATTAGGTGAAGCTTCTTAGACTGATTTAATCCCCTTGGGAATGACCACCTTTTTAGCTATTTTTTAGCTATTTTCTGAGGATTGTTTCTTTCTTCGTTTTTTGATTGTTAAAATGGTTTAGTGCTACTTTGTTATTATTGGTTTTATTTTTTAATGTCTTTATCAATGGTTACATTGTGGTCCATTATTTTAAGCGGGGGATGTGTACTTTGATCGTTCACAAGGGGGAGTGTTTGAGTGGAGCTATGATGCCTAAATAATGGGACAGATGTATTGTTCTTTGTTTTTAGTTTGCTTTCTGAAGAAGTTGGTGCAGAGCGCTGGCGAAAAGCTTGGTTTTAAGCTTAATAAAATTCCTGTTTGGTATTTTTGTTTATTGGCGTTCTTTACAGACATTTTTCGGATTATTTGGAGTCCTGAATATAACCTCTGGATTACTAGGAGCTTTTTAGAGGTGCAGCGACCTGCAACGGTGGTATTTATCAGTTTGTGGTTTTGTTTTTGAGTCGTGCAGAAAGTCTTCATGTCTTCCGCCACGCAGGAAGCTAGTGGCACCTCAGATCCAGGGGATTTAACGATACTTATAAACCTTCTCACGGAAAAGATTGAACAACTTTCACAGCGAATGGATGGACTTTTGCGACCCCCCAGTGGACTGTCGACTGAATCCCCCTTTATGATACCGGCTAGTGGAGCCAGAGCAGAGCTGGGAGCCATCATTTCCAATGGCTCTAATGATCTACACAATCAGGATGGCGGCGACAATCCTATGGGCTCCACGAGAGGACACAGGAACCCATTAAATAACATAGGAGCTGCTGCATCTAGACTTGGCGAGGTGGGGACTCTGAGGAGGGACTATATAGACTTGAACTTAAATAATTGGCTGAATCGACCCTTTTGTTTTTATAATGGAGAGGATATCACCAACAAAGACACTTTTACTGAAGATCTTCCTGACTTGCCCACTAAACTCAACCAATTTGATCAAAAATTATTGAGGCTCAGAAAACTACAGCTAGAGGTCTCTTATTTTGGGGAATGCCGACCTGCAAAGATTGTCCTGAAGGGTCTTCACTCGTGGCAATATCCCACAGGGTTGGAGGAAGGGTTGAAATTCCAACTCAACCTTTTGCCACTTTTTGATAGACATGGGAACGAATTAATCAATCTGATTTGCTCCCACTACCAGGAAGCTGTCAATCAATTAACCATGGACCTTTCTAGCCTGGATGAGGAAATAAAGTTGGATATCCATTTTTCCAGGTATCGCTACGAATACGAGAGAGTCTTCAACAGCATTGACCAACATATTTCTAAGATGACTACAACTAAAATTAAAAAATTAAAGAGGGACATAAAAGCTTACAAAGATGGGGCAGCTTACCACAACTCCCTAAATCCCAAGGGAACTTTTTAGGGAACAGCAGAGAAACTATGGGGATCGATTCAGTTTTGGTTGATACCAACCAACCTACGCACCACCGTGAAGCAGAGAATGGGCCTTCAGCAAGGCGAATAAACCATAGACCTTCAACCAAAGGAGAGGTTATCATTGGGTCTGGTCTTAACCAGGTCCAGCCAGCATCTGAAGCCCACAATGTAAATGTTCATGCCCAAGCCTCGTCTCCACAACAAACGTCAAACCACATGATGAGGAACAAATACAAAATGAGGAGGAATTGATGGACGACTGTTTAGCCATTCCTTCTCCCCCTATTCAAGCATTGGTGATCCTTTACAATACAGGCAAAGATTTCAAAATTTACAATTTTTCTCAGTTTGCTTTTTCCCAACCTTTAGTGGACATTTTGGCTAAAGAGTTATCTTTTGTACCCTCTAGTCGGGCTAGTGTTGGGAGGTCAATTTTGGACCTGAAATTATTTGTGAGAAAGTTGAATTTGACAATATTGTTGGGTTATTCACAAGGACCCAAGAACTTTTTTCACATACCTAGCACTTTCAACCCACCTCTTTTACCAACCGTTGGAGTTTTCGAACAACTGTGCGATCTTGATATCCATCACCTCCTTAATTCAAGGCAACCAGCCCAATTTAATGTCACCAGAGAGGAGAAGGGCCTGTTGGAAGCACTCAAGTCTGCACCGGTTAGACTGATGCAGCCTGATAAGGGAGGTGGATTGGTAGCTATGGACTTGGACGACTATAATGACAAGATGTTGGCCATCTTGGCTTCTAATACCTATCATGAAGTCTCTAGGAATGAGTTAAATGTAAATATGAGCCGTATCCGGTCATTTTTTGAGGAGATGTTCATCAATGGCTTAATTGATGTGGATATATACAATTATATCATTGTTGTATCACCTAAGATACCGGTTTTGTTTGGGAACCCCAAGATACACAAGAATATATATGATCCACCTATGCAGCAACTAGTTAGCGCTAGAGGGAGTATAACCTATGCAGCCGCTAAGGTGGTGGACAATATTCTCAAGAAGTACGTGTATCGTGTTCCACATATTTCGAGAGATTCTTGGGCTTTTCTAGAAAAGGTGGGTTCCGTCCCATTCAATGCTGATAGTTGCCTCTTGACGATCGATGTGGTTGATCTATATTCATCTATTCCCCACCTCATGGCAGTCGAGTGGATTCAATTGGAATTGGGCTTCCATCATGCTCCGACAGAAGAGATCTCACTGGTCAGTGAGTTATTGGATATTATTCTCACTTGCAACTTTTTCTCATTCAACAACTGGTGGTAGCATCAATTGGTTGGTGTTCCCATGGGATCACCTTGCGGAGCCAGCGTGGCGAATTTAGTATATGGCCCATTGGGAGAGGGTGTTTGTTTTATGCAATTTCCTAGTCCAAGAGAAAGTGTCGTTATACACTAGGTTCTTGGAAGATATTTTTATCATCCTCAATGGTTCACAAGATGATGCAACTACCTTGGTGAGTTTTTTTAATGGTTCTACCGAATTCTTGAAATTTGCATCTAATTTTGCAACTGATAAGATAGCCTATTTGGATGTAGAAATTGAGAAAGATAGGACCATGAATCGCTTCGTGGCTAATATACATCGGAAGCCGACATTTTCAAATTCATACCTACACTTCAATAGTGGACATCTAATCCACCAAAAAAGGGCTATCGTGAAGGGCCAATTTGTTTGAGCGGCCCGCATGATTTCAGAAGATAAAAAATTTTATGACGAGTGCAGGTTTATCGCTGACATGTTTGTTTGTAGAGGGTATCCTGCAGATTTCGTCACAGATTTAAACTTGGAAGTGCAAGGTAAGAGGGCCAATGGTCATTTTAGCCCCATTTTGGGGAACTTGAACAGCAGGTCATCAGGCTTGCCTCGTCCTGCTTGTGAGTCCGATAACTTCAACTATAATTTTATAATTACTTATAACTTGGACGCAACTGACATTGTGTCCATCATAAGGAGGAATTGGTGTTTATTAACCGCTGAGTCAACAGGAGTACCTGGGCTAGCATTGTACCCTAAGGTCACTTTCAGGAGGGGCCTTAGCATCAAAAATATTTTGGAGTCTAAAATATCTGGTACCTCCCCCAGATCTGGGATGTACAAGTGTAACATGTGCAGGTACTGTAGATATGTTAAAGCAAGCACAGCCTTTTCCATTAAGGACAAGAAGTTTCTTATTCAAGGAAGATTCAATTGTGCTAGCAATCGGGTGGTGTATTTGGCCCAGTGTTCTGTTTGCCCTGGCTTCTATGTTGGCAAGACTGACAGGAAGCTACAAGAACGGTTATATGAACACTTATATGCCATCAGGAAGGGGAAAGTAGACAATGCACTGGCTAAACACATTCTAGACAACCCAGGTCATGAATTTTCATTTTTGGTGATTGACCAACTTTGTGATGGAGGCACAGGGGGTCCTGATTCTCTGAGACTTGAATGCAAGGAGTTGATGTGGCAACTCAAATTGGAAGCTTACCACCTACCTGGACTAAACAGCATGCTTTCTATTAGTTGCTTTCTTAAACTGAGAAGCCTAGTTAGATGAAGCTTCTTAGACTGATTTAATCCCCTTGGGAATGACCACCTTTTTAGCTATTTAATGGGGATTGTTTCTTTCTTCATTTTTTGATTGTTAAAATGGTTTAGTGCTACTTGGTTTTATTTTTTAATGTCTTTATCAATGGTTACATTGTGGTCCATTATTTTAAGCGGGGGATGTGTAGTTTGATCGTTCATTAGAATAGTCTTTTATGTAAGGGACGTCAGCCTCCTAGTACTGGCTGCTAAACACAATATACAATCAATACATAATATATAACTTACTTTTTTTTTTTTGCTACTAATACTGCTACTAATTATCAGATGGTTATGATAACAACATAACAATGTTAAGCATACATTTCCAAGGTATACTCATAGATGTATTTTGTATATTTTATATCAACTCATGGTTTGTAGTCTTCCATCGAGTTGAGTTACCATCTGAATGGCATTTTGATTTATTTACATGGCTTTTTTAAAACAGGCGCTACACACATATACTTGTCCTGGGTTTACCACTTGTGTGTTTATAGTGTCTACCAGGTATTCAAGATTGTATACATGCTATGTTGGTGGCGTAAATTTAGAGTATTAGTTTGATTACAAATATTCAGGGCTGGTCATGTTGATCTTATACAAATGGTGATGCACAGTTTTTCTGTGGTTAAGTAAGTGCATTGATGTGCAATTTTCAGGTGTGTCCACAAGGAGAAGTGTTTGAGTGGAGCTATGATGCTTAAATAATGGGACAGATGTATTGTTCTTTGTTTTTAGTTGGCTTTCTGAAGAAGTTGGTGCAGAGCGCCGATGAAAAGCTTGGTTTTTAAGCTTAATAAAATTCCTGTTTGGTATTTTTGTTTATTGGCGTTCTTTACAGACATTTTTTTGGATTATTAGGAGTCCTGCATATAACCTCTGGATTACTAGGAGCTTTTTAGAGGTGCAGCGACCTGCAACAGTGGTATTTATCAGTTTGTGGTTTTGTTTTTGAGTCGTGCAGAAAGTGATTTGTACAGATGCTTGTGTTAAAAATGTACCAGCAGTGTTCCCTGCTGGATAGAGAAGAAATATACATGTATTACTGTAATCACAATCTAGCTGCAGTAAACTTTGAAAATAGTAAGAAATTAAATTACTGGGCCTAGACCATAAAGATGTTATCTCACAGTTTTGACTGAAGCCAGAGACGCAATATCTGTAAAAATTGTGGTTTATTAGCTCTTGTAGGAAGAGTGGAGGTTTTTTATGGTTTTATGACTTTCAAGAGCTGCATCAGATCTTACCAAGGCTGTGTGTGTGTGTGTGTGTGTGTGTGTGTGTGTGTGTGTGTGTGTGTGTGTGTGTGTGTGTGTGTGTGTGTATTATTGACATGTAGGTGCTAAATCCTGGCAGCTTCTAGTGTTGGTGATAGTGTGGGAAACAGGGTTGAATGAGAAAAATAAATCAAATGCCTTTATTTAAATAGTAAATTCAAACCATAAAACTAATCACATGACACAGTAGACACATATACAGGTAAAATGTTACTGAAAATCAGTATAGCCATAAAATAAGTAACACATTTAACCAAGGCTCATCCACACAGGATGTTATTTCAAAGTTAACTGTCTCCTTTTTAAAATGGATTTAATGCTTACTGTTGTATTTAAACATGGAAAACAATCAGCTTCTAAAATTGTGATACATGAGTATCACATACTTCTAACTCATTGTTAAGATCCCCCTTTTTTTCTTCTGTCTGATGTCGATCACTCTAAAGTTAAATGTGTGTGTACTTCCTTTCTCCTTCATATGCTTGCCCAGAGCATTAATTGCTACCTCTCTAAGTATTTCAGATTTGTGTCGTGATTAGTTTTAGGGCTTGAATTTACTATTTAAATGAAGGCATTTGACTTCTTTTTTTCACACACTAATGAAGGGTTTATCCCAAAAGCTTTATGATTTCTTTTCCTGTTTGGAATAAACGCTGCATTTTACCTCAACATTTCCAGGTCTTGGATTTTTTACTATTGTATTGTATTTTCTATCCTGCCTGGTTTACCCATGTGCTGTTCTTGTTTCTTTGGATTTTTAAACAGAGTTGGATGACCAGATGTGATGTCATTCTGTAAGCTATCCCAGAGATAATATTTCGATATTATATTGAGAAGTCTCTTAGTCAGACTGGGCAGTCTGTTTCTTGAAACCTGACATAGAAGGATCCCTCACCTATTTTATCTTGCCTTGCTCTAGGAAGTGAACCAGGGAATAGTAATTCTTTAGTAAGGAAAATGTAGTGAGATTAGTTAAGTACTGTTTTTCTGTAACTATGCAAATCTATTCACCTGCGTTATTTTTAATATTTCCTGTGATTGAAACTCTGGTGTTTTTCTATAAATAGATATTTTGTACTTTCATGTTGTCTTATTATTTATTATTAAATATATTCAAACTTTTCATTGTGGCTGGTCCTATTGAAAATATTTAAGCTGTGAGAGTATTCGCATATATTTATTTGGTGATAATTGTGGCCATTCCTGAAAGCCTGGCTGTTTGGTAAACATTACCATTTGTATTAATATTCATTTCACTCTGTATAATTGGATACCCTTTTAAGAGCCATATAGTAACTGACTGGTGGCAGTGAATCTACCTTATAGTCTGGGCAAAGTTGGTAGCGTGGGTAATCTGTCTCAGCCTTTCCCTGGTGTGTGTGTGAAAATTAAATCTCAAAGTGTGTGTGTCAGCTACTTGTAGCAAGGACATGAAGCTCTGGTTTTACAGAGAGGGTGCTGGAGGACTTGGCTTGGACACTCGGCTGATGACCTAACCCTACAGCTGTGCCAGTGGGGAGCATTATTGGGGACCTTGGGAGAGATAGAGAGAAAAAAACAGACCCAATGCCAAGAAGTGCATAATAGTAATTTTGGAAAGATGGACAGCCCCGCAATGTACCACATTGATAATACACCCTGAGAGTAGACTGTGTAGTCAGGGACTTGGGAACACATGTAGACAGAGATCTGACATTTGGCCAACATATTTGTAGTGCAGTGAGGAAATCATTCCAAGTTGCACAACTTATAAGTAAAGGTATGGCATTTAGGTCCAAATCAGTCATCATCCCTTTGTACTTTGTCCTCATAAGACATATCACAGAGTACAATGCCCTCTTTGGTATGTACATAACCAGCCACATGCAGCAACTGCAGCATCTGCAGAGATTTCTCACAAAAAGAATACAAGGGGTAGAAAACAAGTCCTGTGCAGACTGCCTCAAATCATTGTTTCTATATTCAGTTAACTACAGACTGCTGAGATTACCTATTCCTAGTCAACAAAGTCTCCTCAGATCCAGCACTGATATACATTGGGGAAACAACAAGTATCATAAACACCTGATCTAGGGACCTAAACCTCACTAGCAACATAAATCAGACATGCTGGAGAAATAGGGTTGTGTCTCAGAGGCTTCCACATCTCTGTAGCAGACTTTCTATCCATCTGAAGCAGAGTTCCTCCATGTATTTATTCAAGCAGAACCTGGACAAGTGGATGGAGTACCATAAGTATACCCCTGATCAGCCACCCATGTCTCTACTAGCAAGAGGAAGCTTGTAATTGTATGCCTACCTAAGAATAGACACACTCCATAAAAATTGGGAACCCATACCTATCAAATTTTATTTTGAGGAACTTGGTTAAGCATACAATGGTCCCTTGAGTCATCAACATAGTAGACTACTATGATACTGTGATGCTATCATAAATGCACAACTCTTCTTGTGATAGGTGTTAAAATCCTCAAAAATAAGAAAAACAAACATCAAGGAGAGAGTGGAAGCAATGTTTAAGAACTTTATCCAATGTCTTCATTCTTACTAAAACCAAACTGCATCATAAAAAAACAACAAGAAAGAGCAAGTAATTACAACTTCTTGCATCAATCACATAACCAGTCATTTAATGTACAATCCACATTATAAATCCATCCATCCACAACCATGTTCCAATGTTTGCGCATGGGGGTGGGTGTCACTTCAACAGTGACAATCATCTAGAGCCAAGGTTCACACCACTGGGTAGGTAGCCCTGCCATAGACCACACATATAAAATTAAATGTAAACATTTAATAAATGCATAAAAATAATTACATTTTTAGAACACTTTTACACTTTTAATCTTCTATTAGTTAAAACACATTTAATATTGGTAATTTCATTCAAGTCAGAACTATAGCCTCCTTTTAATCTTAGTTGTCATTCAGTACCTCTTGACTCCAGTTTAGCTCTTTGAAGATCCTTATAATAAACTGCATTTGTTTTCAAACTCTTCATCTGAGGAGGTTAATCCAGACACCTTAATAAACTGACCCCTAGGAATGTTCATTTTAATATGCAAGGAATGAGTGTTGGAACAGTGCAAGTAATTATTAGTAAAAGTATTTTTGCTATGAAGCTTATAAAATATTTGTTTCCTATGTCTATAGTAACAGCCACATCTAAAAAACTCACTTAAGTGCTCACTTGTCCTGTTATGAATTTTAAAAACTTATTGGAAAAATTAATTCTTCCAAAAATACATAACAGTCTTTCTTAGTACCACTTACAATAATAAATAAGTAAGCCAGAAACCATTTAAAAATGTGCTATATAATAGCGAGAATATTTGATTAAATAGTTTAATTATCACTAATATAATACTAGGTTAACAAGAGCAGGAACAACCACAGAAGTCATTGGAAAACCCTACAGTTGCTTATAAAATTTAAATTAAAAATAAAAAAAGTATTTTGCCAGTAGTTATTCACATCCCACAAGGATTTATACTAAGCTTCATATTTCTCACCTTATTCATCAACGACCTCTATACTGCTACAAAAGAGTTTACCCTAGTTCAATACACTGATGACTCAGTCCTAATTTGCTTTGCTAAATCTCTCTCTAAACTCAACGACATTACACAGCAATCCTTTTTATCAATTGAAATATGGTTAAATAGTTCACAACTACTTCTAAACCGTAAAAAAATAAATTACTGCTCTTCATCCCAAATCATCTCTCTACATCAATGTAGCTAGTGGTTAAAATAATGGATTAAGATGTGCAGTTTTCTAGGAACTGTCCGAGGTAAAGGCACAATACAAAAAAAAAATAGTATTCACTATAGTCTCTGCCAAACAACACCATGGCAAAACAAGTAAACCACACAAAATTACTTGATGCCATCACAGATGACCAGTTAAATTTTGACAACCCTGTATTACGCATGGTTAAAAAAAAAATCAAAAATTAGGTACATGATACAGAGTAAAAACCTACCTCACTAACCTAGCCTGATGATATATAGCTTCAACTTTCTTACTGCCACCTCTACTCTATGTTAGCCCATTCATTACTTACCTTCAGGTCTTACAACTGTTCAAATTAGACCAATATTATAATAAAACAGACAAATACTATAACAATAAAACATACTGCTGTCTAGCCCTCAGAGAATTAAACTAGTTAGAATTACATCACCTTACTCAGCAAACTAAATAAAAATACACAGATGTTTCTTTAAGTCAGAAATGTGCCTAGCCCTTAACAACTTAATACAATGCTATCCCCCAAAAGAATTTTATGCTGAAGAGAAAATTACTAATCACTATAACTATAGAACCACTTCCCACTACCACTGAAATCCATTCAGAATGCAAACTCATTTAAGGCACAACTAATACTTCACTTACCAAATCAATGGACATGTCCAGGAAAAATGACAGTGTCATCTTCAGATTGCCATATTGTCAAACCACCTCTCTTAATTCAGAATTCTGTCTCTCAAAATCAGTCTTCACCAATATCCAAACAGTTTTACTAGCATCTTCCAGATATATAGATTGTTTTGTGACACAGTTAACCCCCACCTCTATAATTCAAATATAAATCTTATGATAGCCATATATGTGTATGTATGTACATGTATAAAAATTGTCTCTGAACCAGCTTTACATCCATCTTAACTACAATATTAACATTTTCTGCCCTACCTAATTGCTTCCGCCTCCTCTGTTTCTTTGAAATTCTAAGCACTAATTACATGAGCTGTTATCTATCTGACAAAACCACTAATATACCTGTTCAAATGCTGTGCTCATCATCTATTAATGCATAAGTATCTTTTATTCTGTAATACTTCTCTGCTATCATATTAATGTAATCTAATTAGCAAATGTATGTCGAATTGTAAATGCGATTAACATTCAAAAATGAGCACACTGATTGGTCAGCCCAACCAGCGTGCCCATTATAAATCGAGCATACACCTATAGGCAAAAGTTTGGTTGCTCAGATTTCCTTCTATTAATATATGCTGTAACTTTTTAACTTTTCTTGACCACAAAAAAATAAATAAATAAAATTTAAAATCCGGACAGTCTGGAGGTATGAGAGAGATGGGATGGAGAAAATTTCTCCTGTGTTTTCTTCGTTCCATCTCTCTCATATCTCCCAAGTGTCCCAACTTCATACTTAATAAAAAATAAAAAAAAAATTTAAAAAAAAAGCAATGGAGACCTGTTTTTCTCCATTGCTTCCATTTCAAAGCACTGATGTACTGCATAAGCATGGAAACATAAACCCCATAAGCATGTGCAATACATCAAGAAAGCCCCAGGATAAAAAGAACATGGAAGAACACTAAGGCACCATTATACAAGGACATTATCTAAGAAAAGTTAAGTAATGTTTTTATTTTTCTTAATTAATGTCATTGTATAATAGCAATAACCCATGGCTGGGTGTGGTTATTGCTGATTTACCCACTGCTGGCTTTGTTTGATCACTCAGGCTTCATCCTCATGACCAAACCACAACAACTGTGGGTTAATCCATCATTATTTTTATTTATTTGCAGATGTTCTTTGTGTTTCACTGTTGCAGTCATCACATTTGGATTATCTGCTTGCAGTAGCCCTCAGTTGGCCTGATTATCAAAGTCTTGGGTCCTGCCTCGGATGCTGTCTCATCTTCCATGATGTCAGGTTGTCAGGGGTATAAAGCATGCAGCCGATGCCATTACACCAGTCTTTCTTGCCATGCGGTGCCCGAAGCAGAAGCAGTTCGCAAGTGCTGGTTGGCCGACTCCTGAAATTTTTGTTTTTGGGTTTCAGAACCAAAGTCTTCAACTAAGCTAAGTACCCCATTGGGGAACCTTTTTCTTGCTCTAAACTGATGTCAATAAAAGTTAACAGTTATATTTCTTGTGGAAAGCAAATACTTCATAAAGATTTTCATTCGCACTGCATACTTTGCTTAGGCCCAGACCAGTATCTTGCTGTCAGTTTTGTGCCTTATTCAAACCTCAAACTATTCGTTGTCAGTTTATTTACACTTCTAAATATTTTGGTACTCGGTTCAATTATCCAGAAATGGCTTTGGTAAGCCACCCGACTACCGACATTCTGAAAAAACACAAAGATAAAGACAGAGACAGACCGCATAGGTCCAAAGTTGCCGACGACGCTTCTCCTAAGCTAGTTGCCAGTTCGTCAGTACTCAGTGAGTGACCATGGTCTGATGAAGCAATGTTGATCATTGCGAAAGTGCACACTTATCTACAGTAAAAGCATTTGGATTTTATTCATCTGGATTGGCAGCATTTATTCCAGCTACCTTCAGCTTTGGGTGTGGTTTTCATTTTACAATTATTACAAAGCTAATAACAACAACAAAGCTAATATCAACAAAGTTAAGTACAATACAATTTTCAAAACTACTAAAAACACAGGAATATAGGAGACAGAATAACAACATTTGAGCAAGGTGTTATAACAAAGCACTGAATGAAATTAAAACTTAAGTATTTTTGGACTACATAAGTATAATTTGGAGTTCAAGCACTCAAAGTTTCATGAGATGAGAGGTAGGAAGATATAGAGCAAGAGAGTAGAACAGTGAAAGGTGAATAGGTTGAGTTATGAGAAAGGAAAAAAGGGAGAGGGAGTGAAAATGACATGAAGGGAGTCACTAGGGTGAGTTATGAGAAAGGAGGAAAAAGGATGGGGGAGCAGATGTGGAAGAGCATTACCCACACCCAGCCATGGGTTATTTCTATATTATTCAATGTCTGTTCAAGTCTAATATCACATGTCTATTTAAAAATGTTTGTAATTTGTTGGAGATTTTCTCTTCCGGCTTCCATTGAAAAGTGTTTTTTGACTAAACCCAGTTAGAAAAACCTATTTTAAAAAGCAAAATAAAATAATTAAAATATAGAGTACATTTTAATAATGTACAGAAACAATTAATCTTATGACTATCATAATTACCATGTATATAGAAGTAATGTCTGATAAAATTTAGTAAATTCTAAATATTAGTAAATCTAAATATTCAATTAAGCATCCCTTACATATTTAAAAGAACTTTCTCAGAGGTCAGTTTATTAGAGTTTCCAGATTAACCAATGTGGATGATGAGTTTAAAAAAGAAATTCATTTTATTATGTAGATGTTCAAAGCGAGGGGTTACAGATTGAAAGACCTAGAAAATAATGTTAAAGAAATTATCTGAGAGAAGCACAAACCACCTATGTATTTTAAAATATTGATTACTGAGTGAAGACTTGAAAGGCAGTATTTTTAATGCTAATTGTAGACAAAGGAAACTGAATAGCAACTAAGATTAACAGTAGACTATAGTTCTGACTTGAAGGAAACTATAAATATTAAATGTGTTTTAGCTAAAGGAAGGTTAAAGAGGTGCAAATGTAGTAAATATATTTAGTTATCCTTATGTATTTATCAAATAGATTTTACATTTAATTTTATAATGTGTGCGGCACTTTAAATGGCGTTGATGACTGGTTATTTCATTGACAGGTACATGAAGTTTTAAATGCTTGCATTTCCTTGTTGTTTTATCCTGATGAAGTTTGGTTTTAGTATGAAAGAAAGCACTGAATAATGTTCTTAAAAGCTACTATCTCTCTGTCCCTGGTGTTTGTGGTTTTAGTTTTCTGGATTTTAACACCTGTTTCAAGAGCAGTTGTGAATTTATAATTGGTTATGGCTGCTCAAATTGCTGATGGCAGTCCTGTTTAGTGTGTGGCACTGAAAGTACACATATGAGAATTGAAGAGAGTGGTCAATCCTTTGAATGACACAAATGCACAAGTCAGTACCTGGGAAGAGGATTAGGTTGCAAATAATGCCATCATTGCTGAGATGTTGACAAAGCCACAAAGTTTCCCATGTCTGCCTCTAGGATGGTACCTCCATACAGTTATTTCTCCGGTTTATCTGGTGGACTCCTCCTCTGTGGAGCCAAAGGCTGAAGTCCAGGGAGGACAGAAAGCTCGATTGCTGGCAAGGCAGAGAGAAATAAAGATAAATAAAGAAAAAAATGAAACAGAAGTTCTTAAACAGTATTTCAGTGCAACCAGTATAGACAATTGACTTATATACAGCGCAAATTATATGTACATAGATTAAACTCTGGAAGGCTATAAGTTTCACTAAATTCTTAAGAATTTTAAAACACGTATTCAATAATATAATACAAATAGTTAAGATCTAGTACAGTGATAAAAAGAAGATTCCATTCAGTTCTTCGGTGAAGAAGATCAATATTTGTAATGTCACAATAAGAAAAGTTAGTGTTAGCCGAAATGCTTCTAGCAGTAAAACATTTGCAATTAGGAACTTTGAATGGATGTGTTTTAAATCTATGTCAGAGTATAGCAGAGGAGGTTAAGTTCTTTAAGGTTGTAGGTACTGAGTACCATAGTTTAGGTCCAAAAGTAGACATGTACAAGGCAAAGCCAAAGAAAATGCATGGTAAAAGGGGTGGCTGCCTTGGACAAAAGCTGGTAGGGGGCATAGTCGGCACTGCAGAAGACATTCAGATTAGTTCCTGCAAGCAGCATCAGTAGACATTTAAGCAGTTGCAGCTAATGCTTAAATGACAGCTAAATTTGTGTTTGTATGTTAGATGCTATAGCAGGGAACTAGTGCAGTTCTCTGTTACAATTTAGCCAAAGTGTTTGACACAGTTTAGCAAGGGTATTGATACATAATACGTACATAGTAAAACATAATATAGTTTATCGCAATACATAATAGCCCTACCTTGTTTAGTTTAAATCAGTCACTGCATGGATATTTCATAGGTCTTTGCTCAATGTACGAAATGGGCTTGATAACAAATAGCTATTTTATATACATGTGTATATATATATATATATATGTGTGTGTGTGTGTGTGTGTGTGTGTGTATATATGTATGTATATACATATATATATATATATATATATATATATATATATCTGTGTGTGTGGGTGTGGGTGTATACATATATATATATATATATATATATATATATATATATATATACACACGTGCACGCGTGTGTGTGTGTGTGTGTGTGTGTGTGTGTGTGTGTGTGTGTGTGTGTGTGTGTGTGTGTGTGTGTGTGTATGTGTTTGTGCGTGTGTGTATGTATATATATATATATATATATATATATATATATATATATATATCTTCAATATCTCGTATCTTTTTTAACACTGAGATGACTTTTGGAAGGAGTTGTCATGTCAAATTGTGCATTGTTCAGAGCACCAACCAGCCTTGCTACAGCTCCAGCAGTGGTTTACATGAAATCCCTGAATTTGATGTTTGATATATCAGAACAGAGTGAGCATGTGCTCGAAATTTGTACGGGTGAAGTCTATAAATAAATATATATAAATATATAAATAAGTCTGGAACCAAGCAGTGGTAGCATGTCTGTTCCAGAGGAAATGAGAGACTTGTGTTCATTGGAGTGCTTTCCTCATGTAGAGACCAGGACTTTAGTTGTCTACAGAATATGGAAATCGAACCTTATGATGCCACATGAGTCTGCTTGCATAGAGAAGATACATGACTGAGTAACATCTGTAACATTGTATCAGTGCAGTTTTGGAAGATGAGATAGAGGATTGAAAAGGATTTCTCATTTCTGTGACTGTGAATAATGGTCCCAGTTCCAGTCATCTCTCTGATGTCTTTTAAGGATGCGAGTTTCTTGAGTTGGGGATGGAGGAGCTGTGATTTTATCAAATGGTGATCAAACGGTTAAATTTCCCTATGATTTTTAGTTGCAACATGTGGATTAACTACAAAAATTACAGACCTTGACAATTTTGCAACTACATGGTATTCTACACTTTAGGAATGTTTTTATTCATAATTTACATTCATTTAACTTCTGTGACATTAGGGAGTGAGACACTAGAATGCTGGGGGTTAAGGGAGAAAAGCTATTTAGTTATACATAAGCTTAGTTGTATCTGACCATTCTTCACCTGACCAGTGGTGTTTCTGAAGCCTCCTAAAACACCAGTGAAACCGTTTGCAGTGATGCAAGATTTTGTGAAATATAAGAGCTTGTTTTCTGAATTTGGAAAATAGTTCTAAGGAACTCAATGCAATTGAATTTCTTTGAGTGAAACCAGCTCTTTTGTTAAGTTCTTTTTTAATGTAAAAGAAGTAAATTTCTAATTGCAATAAATACATTTTGGTTCACTTAATTACTTTATCTCAGTGCTTTGTGTTGAGAATGCCTGAGGGCAGAATATATGAACCTAGCTACGATCCCAGGGCATTTCAGGACAAAGTACCAGCCTTGTCAGCTTAGCTAGGAATGCATAGATATTGACAGATGCCGTGATGCCTGTCTGTGTCACTGCAACAGCTTTTTCTAGAGATGGAAAAATCCTTAAATCCTTGGCACACAACCAATGTGACTAGAAATGAATAATGGAACTAACAGCTTAATGAGATGACTTAACAGCTTGCATTACTGCAGGAGTGCAAGTCAGGTGGCTTATCTTTTTTCTAATGCTCAGAGAATAGTGTGGCACAGACTTTTCTTTAGAAAAGGTTACTATCTCATGATAGTAAAGTATTCCTGCCAGAAAAAGACAAACAATTGGCCAGTGAATGAGTGAGTCAGCCTGTGGTTGCATTCCACATCAAACAACTTCAAAAGGAATATTTGGACCTTCCATTCCTTGTCTTCAGTGACTACGTATCACAGAAGGATGACATTTTGGCTTGACTTGAGCTCAACATGGATTGAGCTTCATGGCTCCAGGTGTTTACATTTTCAGCTAGAAAACCCAGAATCTCTTGCACGATCTTTGACATCTGGATAAGTGATGGCTACATCTTGAAAGCAACTAAACAGCTCATATTATGGAGTTCATAGGTTCACAGACTCATAAGTTCAAAAGCTATTAGTTTATTGTTCTTGTAGACCATTTGTAGCCTTACTGCAAAATTCCAGATTTCTAGTTACCATCCGCCTATCCATGCACAGTCCCTTTTCCTCATTTTTACACATGAGGTTGGGGTGTCACTTCAACAGTGACAATAATCTAAAGCCAGTGTTCACACCAGCATGTGGATAGCCCATTATTCTTAAATTAATACCTAATTTTAACCCTTCTGATGAGGGCTTGTAAAGTCTGCTCATTAGTACATATCAAAATGAATGATTTATTCCTAGTTTCAACCTATTTCAATGAAGGACTGAGGGGCCAGACTCAGGATGTAGTTATAATTGCCCGTCCATTCTTCCAGGTTTTGCTTAAAGAAGATCAGGGATCTAATTAGCTTTATAGCCAAAGGAGATCTATTCCATAAAGAAAAGATTCTCTGTGATAGACATCTATCACACCAACTGGTCCCCTTTATGTTTCAGTGGAGGTTCTCTTGAGTGGGTGTTTATGGTATTATTTGTTTTGTGGATGTGCAGAAGGTCATATTAGACTTTTGGACCTTTTGAATCTCTGTAGGCTAGACAGAGGTTCTCTTTCAGCCTGCAAGAAACAGAAAAGAGAGAGAAAACTTAAGGCAATCTGGGTAGCTCACAGTAGACATGCACTTGATTGTCCTAGTAAGAAAATGCTGCGGTCTCCCAAGCCAGATTGTATGTTTAGACAAGTACATACCAAAGGGGTATTTATACTCTATTATTGCCCTGATAATGGAGGAGTACAGTGGAATAATGACTTCCTTGAATCTAGAAGACCTACCCCTGGTGATTAGTCTGGCTGTATAAAAGATTTCCTAACAAAAGTGGACACATGATGCCATGTTACCAACAAAACATGACTGATTTTAACACTTGGATTAGCTTCTGGTGTCAAAGAGGAGGATACAATATTTGACAGCCTGGGATGGCATGGTTGACAGACCACGCTGCTATGCCAAGGATCATCTGCATTTATCTCTGCTTTCCGATATTGACAAAAACCTTTTCCACCCCCATAATGCCTTTTTTAGGCAATGCCAAACTTATAAACCTTCTGACTTAAGTGAATATACAAAGGGATATTTGAAGGTGCTATTGCTCAATGCTAGAAGTCTTAACAAGAAACCTCACTCCCTGCAAGCCTTCCTCTCTCTCTGGAGAGTGTAGACATCTGTGTAGTAATAGAGACATGGTTTAAAGTGTTGACAGTACCCAAGCAGTGCAAGGTGCAATGCCATTCACACCTTTAGACCAGCTACTACACAGGAGGGAACTAAAGGTGGAGGAGTGTCAGTCTATATTAAAACAATCTCACATCCAGACTAGTTAAAGTGTATGACCCACTGGAACTCATACATGTGCATATCACCATAAACAAGGTGTTGTACCATATCCTTGCAACTTATAGGTCCCTCTCCATGTCACAGGAAACCCATACTACTTATCGTAATGTACTACAGTCCCTCACTGTTCAATCCAATATGATATTCATGGGGGATCACAATTACCCATCTATAGATTGAGAATTCTAAACCACTTCTAATGCACAAGCCCAGAGATTCCTAAACGTTCTTAAAACCTACTGTGACATCCCTCCTCTGGGCCAGTGATCAAGGGCCCTCAATCCTTACCACAGACACAACTGGGAAACATTCACTGTGAGAAAAATAAACACACACAGTATTCAGATGCAACCCTCTGTACCAAGTAAAATTTCCCTTAAGAGCACATAGGGAATGCACACTCAAGTCCTGGGGATGGGCTTTCTCTCCAGGTCCCAAATAAGACTCCCCATTAACCACTATAGAGCTAAGTCCTTAACTGGGTGTTCCAAGCAAAGTCTTCAGCCACCCTGTCTGTGAAATTAGTGCTCTCTGTGTCCCTGTTCAAAGTAGCTGTCACACACACACTCTCTTTGAGATTTGATTTTCACACACACTCACATACACATTCACACACATGCACGCACACACACCTGAAGAAGGCTAGCAAATCTTACCCTCTCTGCCATTTCTACCCAGTCTATAAGGTAGATCTGCTGCCACCAGAACACCCAGAGCCAGCTACTTTAAGGCTCTTGCCAGGGTACCCACTTATACTTATTAAAATGAATACTTATACAAATCGTAGTGTTTAACCAAGCAGCAAGACTTTGAGGAGTGCACAATTACAATGCCACTAAATAAATACAAGTGCTCTCATAGGTAAATATTTTCTAAATGACCAGGCACAATGAAAGGTTTAGATATATTAATAAAAGAAAAACATGAACATACTGAATATCTATTTACAATGAACACCAGAGTTTCAATCACAGGAAATCTATAAAAAAATCATCACTGGAAACATTCAGACGGGTACAGAAAAAAAAACATTTGTCTAATCTCACTATATTTTTCTAAATGACTGAATAATTACTGTTCCCTAGTTACTTAGTAAAGCAAGGCAAGATAATTGTGGATGAGTGTCTTGTCAGGTCCAAAAACAGAGTGCACCCCTCACATCTCTCACTAGTATTCAAATACAATTTCAGTGCTGGCTACAAAATGACATCACATCTGGTCACCTGTTGTTCACACTCTACCCTCTCACTAGAAACTCAGCCAGGATCTTTCACTAATGTGTCAGAATACACACATAGAACTTTAGCTAAGGTTTATTACAGCATCTGGAAAGTGCAGAACAATTCCAACACTTCCACTCTTCCTGTAGAAACTAACAAGTCATTCCCTGGCACCCCAGGGTAGCAATTAGTTCACCACTAAGGACAATAAAGCAGGATCCCAGCCCAGGCTTTTCACAGACATTGCATCTCTGGCTGCATTCAGACCTGTGAGATGAAATTTTTATGGCCTAAACCAAGCCATTTAATTTCAGTCTATTCTTCTTAAGGTTAGCTGGGCTGAGATTAGCCCTTCCCTTCCATTATCTTCTATTAAAATATATACATTTAATAAAGTTACAATACATTCTGACATACATGTATATTTCGTGTCTGTCCAGTAGGCTGCACTGTTGATACATTTTTAACACAAGCAACTGTACAAATACATTTTTAACACAAGCATCTGTACAAATCAGTTTGATATTCAAATGACATATAATTCTTTACAAAACTGCAGCTAGCTATGCTGGCATATGTTACACACACACACACACACACACACACACACACACACACACACACACACACACACACACACGAATGTTTCATGCTATTTATTAAACATCCTGGGTTGTTATCAGGGCCCATCAATGCAGTGCTTTTCCCCTTGGAATCTGAATATGATGACATGTTCTCTAGTAATGGTTAGGGATTGTGTGCCCTACTCTCCCTGGCTCAGCTGGCCCTACCTCACATCATCACACCAACATCTTTGAACAGTTGGTCCATTCTCCTACCAGGGGTACAAACATCAATGATCTTGTACTCACAAACATGGGGACCAATGTTCATCACCCAATGTAATATTTTTTCTTGTCAGATCTGATCATAAGGCAGTATTAATTGAAATAAAACTTAAATCTGGAGATCCAGCTTAACCCAAAACCTTTAGGAACTATTCCAAGGTTAACCTCTCTCTACTAAGCAACACCTTGGCTAAATTCCAAGCATCCCCAACCCCAGTAAACACCATAGCATACACCATGCTATTTACAAAATCTCTGTATAGCCATATCGATAGTTATATAGAGAGAGATGTGCCCATTTGTATTAAGAATAAGACAAACTCAAAGACAAGAAGCCACACTGGTGGAATCACAGTATCAGCTGGTTATAGAACAAAATGAAAAAATCTTGGCCAAGCATAGGATGAACAAAGCCATGCATACTAAATCCCCCCTGACAATCTAAACAGGCAGCTAAAAGGGTTAATTAATACTTCAAAGGCTAAATTTGAAGAAAAAATAGATTCTCAAGCAAAGGACAACCACAAAGCTTTCTACAACTATGTCCGTAACTTCAGATGAAATACACAACAAAGCACATAACTTACTGTAAATGGCATCACTCACATTGAACTGGTGGCCATTGCCAACCTTTTGGCTGGCAGGTTTAACTCAAATTTCTACCCACATTCCCCCCCAATATTCCAAAGGAAATACCACATAGCACAATCCCTCGAACCATTACTAGAGAACATTTCATCATATTCACTTTTCAAGGCCAAGAACACTGCATCGATGGGCCACAATAACATCCCAGGATGTTTAATAAATAGCATGAAACATGACCTCTCTGGTCCACTTAAATCACTTTTCAAATGGAGCCTTCCATCAGGTTTTGTGCCAAAGGAATGGAAGATGGCTACAGTCATTCCCCTGCACAAAAGAGGTCTAACCACTGAGCTTGGTAACTACAGGCCCATAAGTCTTACCAGCCTCATATGTAAGGCCATGGAACGAATCATCATGGAAATGATAAATGCGGACATATGTAAACTGCAAATACTGGCCCCATCACAGTTCAACTTTGCTAAAGGAAGGTCATGCCTGTTAAATCTGATGGACTTTTTAAGAGGGTCACCAAAGTATTGGATGAAGGTAAGATTGGTCACACAGCTTACCTCGACCTGACTAAGGCTTTTGATACAATACCACACTCAGGCATTATAGACAAGCTCACTAATTTAGGTATAAACCCTTTTATCACCCACTAAATAGCCAACTGTCCACTGATAGTACCCAGCATGTCAAAATTAGTGAGGCATCCTCCAGCAAGAGGACAGTCACTAGTGGAGACCCCAGAGCTTGGTACTGGGCCTGCTTCTTTTTGGCATCTATTTCTCTGAAATGGAAGTAAATGCTGACTAAGTTTGTAGATGATTGCAAGCTAGAGGTTATCATCGACTCCCCTGCAGATACTAGCATTCTTCAAGAAGGTCTATCTCTGACTAGCAAATGATGTTAAAGCCATGGGCCTAAACTCAGTGCTAAGAAATGCATAATTGTACACTTTGGGAAGTCAACCATCCCAGCTAATTACTATGTTGATAATACCCCCCTATGAGTCGGGGTGGTCAAGAATCTGGGTATGCATGTAGACGGTAGCCTTACCTTAGACCACCATGTGGCCACAGTGGTGAAGAAATTATTTTATCTTGTGCAACATACAAGTAAGGGCATGGCACCTAGGTCCAGAGAGGTCATTATCTCATTGTACTCCACCCTTATCAAACCAGTGAAAGAGTACAATGCTCCCTTTGGTATGTACCTGACCAGTCATATGCAGCAACTAGAGTGACCTCAGAGGTTCTTTACTTGCAAGGCATCCACAAACCCCACATTTATGAATCTCCTACATATTTGTAAGTCAAACAGTACCAAAAGTACAAGGTGTAGGGACCTGAATTTTGTCTGTGACTTAAACAGAACATGCTGGAGAGACAGACATATGTCCCTGAGACTGCTCCTCTTATGGAACAGACGTTCCATCTATGTGAAGCTGAGTTCATCTATTACCCAGTTTAAGTGCAACCTAGATCAGTGGATGGGGAATAGAAAATTTACACCAGTCCTGGCAACCATGTCCCTTATGAACAGAGATAGCTTATAAATGCCTGGTCCTCAATGTCCTATTTGGAAACAGGGCATCATTATTCTTTCCAGAAAACTTGGCTAGGCCTAGAAATTCCCCCTGGGTCATTAGCCTCATAACAGTCTATAAATCTATAAATCAAAGAATAGTACATTATCAAGGAAAGTACCCAGATCACTGATGACTGAGTCAGTTTTCAAAGGGATGTCACCTATGTGGTAGGTGCATGGGTGTCCAGGTTTGCCAAAGGACACAATGCTGTATTTCTTGGTACTTATTTTAATGCTGTGGTCAAGCACCACTTAAAACACCAGTTATTATAATGGTTAAGGTCTTTGCCTCCCATATACAAAGATACAAGATTCAATCCTGACCTCCATCCATTGCCTGTTCGGAGTTTACATGTTCTCCTTGTGTCTCTGTGAGGTTCCTCCCATCTCAAAAAAACATGCTGAGTGTTTCCATCTCAAACTCACCATTGAATGGAGCTGTGGGCAGCAGCACAGACTCTACATGGTGCCCTACAGGGGTAAGAGTTGTACAGACCAACAGCTTTGGGCATCTACTGTGGTGCTCAGTATGCTCAAGATAGGAGTACATGGATCACAGTCTGTGCAGAGTGGCAGAGCTAGCCAACTGACTGTGGAAAATATAGCTCTAGGTGATTCAGTTATGTTGACTAATGTCACAAAATAAACATGGATATTTACCAGTGATAAGTGGGTTGAGGACCCGGCCTACTCTGACATACGCCAGGGATTCATGCTAATGGTACGAGGGGTATGGCACCATAAAACCCAGCAGCCCTGGGTCAATAAGTTACTGGCTGGCCGGTGTCCAGATGCCCAGCCTGGGTTATCTGGGATAGTTCTGTTGAGTGATAGCTGGATGTAGAACCAATCAACCTACCAAACAATAACTAAGAATGGCTACACTTATTAATGTAAGTTCACTGACAGGATGCAGCTTGGAAGTGGATGACATGATGATATGGAGGAGGCTGGACATCCTGTCTATCCAAGAGACAAGATGGAAGGGCAGTGCATTAAATCCACTTGGCTTGCGATCCAGAGTCTACTACTCAGGAGGAAGACAGGCTAGAAATAGTGTGGGAATTGTGGTGAGAGAGAGGCTTCAGACAGCAGTGAGGGATATCATCAGAATTAGTGACAGACTCATGGCAATTAGACTCCACTGTAATGATAGGCAGTATTCATAATCCCAGCCTATGCCCCACAACAGGGTTGTGATAGTGAGGAAAAGAGTACATTCAGACAGCAGTCGCAGGACCTATTAGATAAAGCAGGACAACATGAATTGGTGTTGATAATGGGTGACTTCAATGCACATATCAGGAAAGACAGAACAGGATATGAGGACTGCCTGGGTCCACGTGGGTGGGGCAACGGGAATAAAGAAGGAGAGGCCATTCTAGACGTCTGTCTGGCAAATGACTTGATAGTAGCCAACACATGATTCAGAAAGGGAGAGACAGTCACAAGATCACATACATGGGTGGCTGACATGCAACTCTTTTAGACTTCCTCCTAATAATGAAAGGGCACTGGGGTAGAAACATTGATTGCATAGTCATCCCAAGTGAAACAGTTGACCCACAGCATAAACCACTGATTGCCACAATCAGCTGCAAGCAATGGTCAGAGAAGGCTCTAAGGTCAACAGAGACCACAATGAAGACCTGAAAGTTGACTGGAGAAAAAGTACAACAGCTCAAAGAATTACTCAGGGCTCTAGCACCCCAAGACGAGGAGATAATATGTGAAATTAAAGAAGGATAGCAGCGCCTCAAAACAGTATGTGTGAGGACTATATGACAGATATGTGGCCAGGTGTGGAAATAAGGTACATAAGGAAAGCTGGTGGCGGAATGCAGAAGTCCAGAAAGTCATCAAAAGAAAGAAGGAGTGCGGGAAGAAGTGGGAGATAGAAAAGACTGACCAGGCTAGGAAGGGCTACTGGTTAGCTAACAAAGAAAGCTAAGAAATTAGTTGCAATAGCAAAGAACATGTCATCGGAGGCACTCTACCAGCTTCTGGAAAGTGACTCAGTAGGTGGCACAGAGAAACTATTTCAGGTTATAAAGCAAAGAAGAAAGATAAAGAAGATAGTCAAACACTCTTCATAAGGGATTCCAGTAACAATCTGCTTACCAGTCCACAGGACATCAAAGGCAGATGGAAGGAGTACTTCCAGCACTTCGGAATGAAGAAAATCCCACAGAAGCTGTACAGCCCCAGGCATAGCCTATGATATGAGAAAAAGAAGAAGAAGAAGAGCCCACCGTAGAAGAAGTAAGAACAGCACTAAAGAAAATGAATTCAGGGAAAGTAGCATGCTCAGATGAGGTTACAGCAGATATGATAAAGATAATGGATGACATGGGGAGAAAGGGCTTCAGAGGGTACTCATAGCAGTGTGGAGAAGAAGGCATATCCCAGATGACTGGAGAATAAGTGTACTCATGCCAGTGTACAAGAAAAAAGGGGAATCCACAAGTGTGGGTAGTACAGTGGTATCAAACTCCTGTCACATTACGTGAAAACTCTGGAGAGGGTGATTTATAAACAGACATGCAGAGTAGTAGAAAGTAAGATTGGAGATAGAGCAGTTCAGATTCAGATTAGGATAACAGCACAACTGAACTGATGTTTGCAGTGAGACAGATGGTCCAACTGGGCATTCCTAGACTTAAAGAAAGCATACAACAATGTCCTAAGAAAGCTAATTTGAGCAGTACTGTGGTAGTTTGAAGTCCCAGAAACATTTGGCAGAATTAGTGCAGGCTATTTACAAGGATCCAATGACTCAAGTACAAACAGGGTTCAGTCTCACAGAGGGATTCCCAGTGAGAATGGGTACACAACAGGATTCAGCTCTGAGCCCACTGCTGTTCATACCAGTGATGGACTACATTAGCAAATATTTCAGAGAGGTCAGATCAACAAAATTGTTGTATAGAGATGATGTGGCATTACAAGCAGACTCTGAACAAGAACTTCAGCAATGGATAGCAGAATGGAATGCAAAAGTGAAGGCACATGGGATGAAACTAACTACAGATAAGACAGTGGTAATAGCA
This sequence comes from Protopterus annectens, assembly GCF_019279795.1. Lineage (NCBI taxonomy): Eukaryota > Metazoa > Chordata > Ceratodontiformes > Protopteridae > Protopterus > Protopterus annectens. Next base: position 417,433,764 of record NC_056730.1, on the reverse strand, counting down.
GCAATTTGCAGAAATCAGAAAAAGCTGAGAATTGAGATAGAAGGGAAGATTGTGAAACAGGTTATTAGCTTCAAGTATCAGGGGGGTGGTTGACGAGAAGTCTGAAGGAAGAGGTCAAAGCTAGAATCAGAGAGGCTGCAGCCAACTGTTGTAGAGTGTCAGGTGTAGTATAAGACAGAAAAATGCCAAAGAAGCTGAAAAGTAATGTGTACAAGACAGTGGTGTCACCAGTACTACTGTATGGTACAGAAACCTGGGCAGTAAAGGCTGAACAGTTGAATAAGCTAGAGGTGATGGAGATGAAGTGCTCGAGATGGGTGGTAGGATGCACACTGTGGGACAGCCAAAGAAATGAGGACATAAGAGCAGAAGCCAAAGTAGCTCCAATTGCAGAAAAGATCAACAAGAACAGGTTACAATGGTTTGGGCAAATGTGCAGAAAAGCAGAAGACAATCTGGTGAAGACATGAAGAAGGTAAGAGGAAATGAGGGTATCCAGCAAAGAGGTGGATGGATTGTGTGAGAGAAGACTTGCAACAGTCAGGCATGAGTGTTGAAGAAGGCAGGAGTGTGCCCTCAAATTAAGAGAGAGATCGTGACAGTTAACATGACACCCTGACCCATGTAGAAAATTGGAAAAAAGGGGGCTGGTGATGATAAAGGATATCCAGGCACCACTTGTTGGTGTATATTAGTACTTCCTGGAGAAGCTGGTGATCTTCTAGGGAATTTATGACAGCTCCAAATTTGCAGTCATCTACAAACTTGGTCAGTCACAGACCCTTGACATCAGAAAAGTAAATACGAAAGAGGAGCTGTACCAGGATCAATCTCTGCACAATGTTTCCAGTAGCTACCCTTTTTGCTGAGAATGTGCCTCTGACACGAATAGATTGAGTTCTGTCAGTGATTCAGTTAGCCATCCAGCAGGTAACAAAGCAGTTAACATTTAATTGGAGTAACTCATCAATATTGACAGAATGTGGAATGGTATCAAAGGTCCTGGCCAAGTCCAGGTAAGATTTTCCTGAGTCTAATACATCTTTGTTCAAAGAATTTCACCACGTTTTGAAGGCATGATCTACCTTTAACAAATCCTAAATAGTTGGGGTCCAAGGCTTGTAGACTGCTTATGTCCTTGTTAATGAGTTCCATAATGATGCATTCCATTGCCTTGCAGATAACGCTGGTAAGGCTTATATGGCTATAGTTTCTAGTATCAGTATTGTGTCCCCCTTGTAGAGTGAGATGACCACAGCATTTCTCCATACATCTGGCATGAATCCAGTAGGAAGGCTGAGATTAAACAGGCTAAGAAGCAAGTCTAACAGACAACGCTTGGTGCAGACAAGAAGAAGAGCCTGGCATGTTGTCCATGGCGCTAATGTTTTTGACCTTGGAGACAGCATTCAGGACATGCTCAAAAGTGTGGGCATGCTAATGTGCTGTGGAGAGTTAGGGGAGACAGCAGAGTAAAGTTTCAGCTAAATTTGTCAACTTATATGCTAGCTATGTCCTCAAGGAATGACTACATGTTCATGTTATGCATTGCCGGGTATTGTGTCTAAGATTCTTAACATAGTTGAAGAAGATTCTATGACTGCCCTTAGCATAGGTGACAATTCTCAATTCATTCTTGTTTTTGGAAAATTTGATTTTGTTTTTTTGGGGGGGGGGGGTTGAGTACTTCTCTAGCAGATTAAATATTAATTTTGTTTTTACAAGTTATGAATTTCTTCCCAGATGAAATATTAAGTTTGCTTTTAAAAGTTATGAGTTTCTTGCACTTATTGTATAGGTTGCTTATGCTGGGGTTCTTCCACAGAGGTTTATTTCTGAATTTGGCATTGTATTTATGTCTTATGGGAAGCAATACTTCAATGCATGCCTGGAGGTGGACATAAAACTTATCCACAAATGTAGCAGTATGCGAGGTGTGGTCATCAGTTAGCTGGATTATGTTAGCTTTGGAGTAGTCTCTGAAGACAGAAAGGTTTTGTGGTAAATTATGCTTTACAGTTATAAGTGAGTGTCACTGCATGGTGGTCAGTTTGACCAATGATGTGGTAACTGTAGGTGCTGAGCATAGGCAGGCTATATTGGTGAGAACCAGGTTCAGTATATTTGATCCCTTTATTGGGACTTGAACTAGTTGATCTAAGAAGATTGTCAAGGAACCTTTGTGCACCCTTATTTGTGGAGTATGTTTCCCAATAAATGGAAGGATAATTAGTCATCCAGGAGAATAGTGTCAGGCTCGATAAGGAGGAACGACAGTTTGTTTAGATAAGCCTCATGGGCTGCAGGTGTCATGGGGGAGTGATAGCTCTCTATGATGTGGTACAGAGTTGTATTTACTATGAGAGGGATATGGGAGGAGTTCAATATCATCGTCCTCTCTACAATGGGTCTGAAGGAGTGGTAGGAATTAAAATCTTGCACTATGGGGGTTTTATTACTGTTCTAAAATAATGTATGAGTAACTATGCAAGTATAAATATTATTGAGAGTAAGAAATGCCTTTATGGAGTGCAACCTTTTGTTTAGGGTTTTAGTATTGAGCAGTGCTACCTTTGTACAATTTTGATTGCAATGTAGGAAATTTAAGGAGTGTGACCCTGCTTAAAGCCACTATAAGGGAATTAAAAATCTTGGCCGATATAAGTAAGCCAAAAGGAGAGAGGTAGAGGCCATCCCTAGCAAAGCAGTCAAGACTGTCCATCATCTCCTCCAAGGCTGATATGTATTAAATCCCCTTAGGATGACACCAATAGCTAAGCCAATAATTAAAGTCAATTATCTTTTGTTTCTATTCTGACATCAATATTAATGAAGGTAGGATACTGCTGAACACTAGTTTCACACCCATTGCAGATGTATATTCCAAGACCTCCATCATGTCCATCTTTATATGATCCAAGGAAGTGTGTTTCAAGTCATTCACTCCACATGTGCAGTCAGCATGTCAGAAGTGTAACTGGGGTAAAGGGAATTGAGGGGCCTAGTGACACTGTGGATACTGGCACTGGAGAGGCAGTTAACCATCACTGTGTCTTTTCTCAGCCTGGTGAATGAAACATGTGTGTCTGACAATGGAGTCACCTATGACGAGGACTTTGTTAGATGTACTTTCTCAGCCTTGCTGCTTTGAGGGCTTTTGCTTGCCAGTTGAGTGACACCATTTTATAGTTGTGTTTTCTGTAGCATTAGAGTGCATCATATGTTGGTTAAGATCTGTTGATGAGGGCTTGTGTGCAGGAAGTAGATCTGAGGCCTTTGGCTGATCCCTAGATCTAGGAATTCTAAAAAGATTTGGGTACAGATTTTTTGATGGCATTAATGTATTACAGTTGTGTGTTGACAGTCTGAGGATGTTACATAGGTGTGGGTGTGGGTGTAGGTAAGAGTGGAAGAGAGATGCCTCCACTTTAATTAAATAGTTTTAACTCTCACAGATAGTCCCTTGAATTGAGAAGGAGTTTGGTTCTGTGCACATATAGCAGTTCAGTCTGGCTATTAAAGGGGGCAATAAAAGGGGGGGTAGTCATACTGGAAATGTAGTCCAACATGTCATGCTGGAAACACCCTGGAGAATATTAGGGTCCAACCTAACACTCGTATACTGGGTGACTTCAACTACCCCTCCATTAACTGGGAAAACTACTCATATACCAATACACTTGCCCAACATTTCCTGAAATTCATTAATTCCAATGCCCTGGACCAGCTCATTCTTACCCCCACTAGAGGTAGCAACATCCTTGACCTGGTCATTACTAACATGGGTGACCATTGCTCTACACCAGTAGTCAGCTCCTCCCTGGTTAGATCCGACCACAAACTAATCACCTTGGAAATCCACATCCCACTTCCCCACCTCCCGCAAAGGTAACCACCATGAAAAACTTCTCCAAAGCTAACTTTGGACTCCTAAGAACAGAGGTGGTTAACTTTACGGCACCCATGCAAATGGAGAATAGTTGCATGACCACCGAAACATACACCAATGCACTGTACGAAACCGTACACAAATGCATGGATCTCGCCATACCCAATAGAACCAAGACGTTCTCCTCCAAAAAAAGGAAGCCAATCTGGTATTCCATTGAAGGCAGTATTTGCCAAGGCCCTAGAATTTATTAAACTTACTGTTTAATCCTGGACTGTCTTCTTTATCTTATTCTCCTCTTGGTGGTGTTGTCTTTGTTGCTTTAGATATTGCCAGTATACTGGCTGACAGATTCAGTGCCAACTTTACCCCTCTCTCCCCCTCCAAAGGACCAATCACAATACCAGTAGATTGCCAGGCACCCAGTATTACTGCTGCACAGGTTAATACAGCACTGTCCAAGGTCAAGAATACAGCTTCTGTGGGATCTGACAATATCCCTGGCTGTGGTCTGCATGAACTACAGAGTGAACTGGCACCACACTTGTGTACCCTGTTCATTCACAGCCTCACCTCAGACTTTGTCCCAACCAAATGGTGCACTGCTATAGTCATCCCTCTCCACAAAGGAGGAGTGGTTACAGACCCTGGGAACTATCGCCCCATTAGCCTGACAGGTCTGATATGCAAAGCTATGGAATGCATCATCATGGACCTAATAAACAATGATAATGGGAATCTCCAAACTCTGGATCCCACACAGTTTGGTTTTGTGAAGGGTAGATCATAGGTTCATAGGTGTTTACTAGGCTAATGCCCCTGGAGCCTTTACAAGGCTAGCCCATAGGATTACTCTGGCATCGTGCCACCCAACCTTAGTTCCTAGTGCCTCTGTCGAGTAGATCCACTCGAGTGATCCCCTGGGTAAATTTTCTATTTCCCATCCACTCATCAAGATTTCTCTTGAAGAGGGCCACTGAGTTGCTCTGCCTGACACGTATGGGAAGTCTATTCCATAGCATGGGCAGTCTCTGGGATATGAATCTGTCCCTCCAGCATGTTCTGTTGATTGTGGTAATGAGGTTGAGGTCTCTGGAGCATGTGATGCGGAGGGATTGGGATTTCTTTAGCTGCAGCATTTATAACAGAGCTGGATCAGACATGGCTTTGTAAGTCAAGCAGAGATCGCCTCTAAGTAGGCAATATGAGACAGAGAATAGTTGAAGTTTTTGAGTCTGTCCATATAGGACAAGTGTTTAAGGCCTAGGATCCTCTTTGTGAGGTACTTTTGCGGCCTCTCCAGTTGTCGTAGGTGTCTAGTGAGCTACATGCCAAATGGGGCATTGTACTTGATGATTGGCCTAATGAGGGAAGAGTAGAGGGAGACCATGACCCCTTTCTTCTTGGATGCAAAACCCATAGTAATGAGATGTGCCACATAGAAGGACTTTCTGACCACAGTGGCAATGTGGTAGTGAAAAGAGAGGCTGCTGTCAACCTGTGTCCCCAGATCCCTTATAACGCCTTCTGTGTTCAGTAGACTACCATCAATGGATCTGGGTTTTTCCCAAGGGGGATGAAGACACATTTTTTGGCATTGAGCTTAAGGCCATGGTTCTGACACCAGTCTTTGGTCTCACTGAGGCCTTTCTGTAGGATGTCAACATCACTTGTGGAGTTAATAATAGCTCCCAACTTGCAATCATCTGCGAACTTTGTCAGCCAGAGTCCCTTCATATTGGCCTAGACTTCAGAGAAGTAGATACCAAACAGGAGAGGACCAAGGACCGAACCCTGTGGGACTCCACTCGTGATTGGTTGGCAGTCTGACTTGGAGTCAGCTACTTTCACACTGTGGGTTCTATCTGTGAGCCAGTTTGCAACCTACCTAGTGATATAGGGGTTGATGCCTAGCTTAGCAAGTTTTTCTATGATTCCTGAGTGGGGAATGGTATCAAAGGCCTTGGCCAGATCAAGGTAGGCTGTATGAGCCACTTTACCTTCATCCACAGCTCTGCTGACTGACTCAAAGAACTCGAGCAAGTTGAGCAGGCATGATCTACCCTTCACAATACCAAACTCTGTAGGATCCAGTGTTTGGGGATTCCCTATATCTTTGTTTATTAGGTCCATGATGATGCGTTCCATAGCTTTGCATATCAGACTTGTCAGGTTAATAGGGCGATAGTTCCCGGGGTCTGTAGTCACTCCTCCTTTGTGGAGAGGGATGACTGAAGCAGTGCGCTATTCGGTAGGGACAAAGCCTCAGGTGAGGCTATGATTGAACAGGGCACACAGGTGAGGTGCCAGTTCACTCTGTAGTTCATGTAGAACACAGTCAGGGATACTGTCAGGTCCCATAGAAGCTGTATTCTTGGCCTTGGACAGTGTTGTTTTAACCTGTGCAGGAGTAATACTAGGTGCCTGGCAATCTACTGGTATTGTGATTGGTCCTTTGTGGGGGGGGGGGGTAAAGTTAGCACTGAATCTGTCCACCAGTATATTTGCAATATCTGTTGGCTCGGTATAAGAGGTACCATTGTGCAGTAGCTCAGAGCAAATCTGGGTATTGCCATTTAGATTCTTTGCATAACTATAGAAGACCTTGTGGTTGTCTTTACTATCTGCTGCAATTCTGTATTCATAGCTAGCTTTAGAGGCTTTGATGAGGGATCTCAACCTTTTTTTGAGGCTGATAAGGGAGTTCTTCTAGTCTTGGGACTTCATCTTATTCCACATTAGTTTCCTCCTTCTGTTGTAGAGTTTGTTTATGGCAGGGGACCACCAGATTGGCTTCCTTTTTTGAGTTGCCTGCACAACTTGGTCGACTTCTTTGAGTCAGTCACTAGAGCTGTGGATGAAGGCAAGGTGGTTCATACAGCCTACCTTGATCTGGCCAAGGCCTTTGATACCATTCCCCACTTAGGAATATTAGAAAAATTTACTAAGCTAGGCATCAACCCCTATATCACTAGGTGGGTTGTAAACTGGCTCACAGATAGAACCCACAGTGTGAAAGTAGCTTACTCCAAGTCAAACTGCCGACCAGTCACAAGTGGAGTCCCACAGGGATCAGTCATGGGTCCTCTCCTGTTTGGTATCTACTTCTCAGAAGTCCAAGCCAACACTAAGGGACTCTAGCTGACAAGGTTCGCAGATGATAGCAAGTTGGGAGCCATTATTAATTCCCCAAGTGATGTTGACATCCTACAGAAAGGCCACACTGAGACCAACGATTGGTTCCAGAACCATGGCCTTAAGCTCAATGCCAAAAAATGTCTCGTCATCCCCTTTGGGAAAAACCCAGTTCCCATGAACTACCACATCGATGGTAGTCCACCAAACACAGAAGGCGTTATAAGAAATCCCAATCCCTCCGCACAACACACTCCAGAGACCTCAACCTCATTACCACAATCAACAGATCGTGCTGGTGGGACAGGTTCATTACTTAGAGACTGCCCATGCTATGGAATAGACTTCCCATACACGTCAAACAGAGCACCTCACTGGCCCTCTTCAAGAGAAATTTTGATGAGTGGATGGGAAATAGAAAATTCACCCTGAGGATCACTCCAGTGGCTCTACTCGACAGAAACACTGGAAACTAAGGTCGAGTGGCATGATGCCAGGGTAATCCTATGGGCTAGGCTTGTAAAGGCTCCAGGGCTATTAGCCTAGTACACACCTATGAACCTAAATATCCAGTGCTGTCTGATGGTGAATGGACCAGACTCCTCCGACAGCTTCAGAAGATCCAGCAACCCTGGTAGAATGCAATTTACTACAGAATCATAGACTTTATAGTTACCTTAAAGCTTTATGCTCCGAGAAGTTGTTAATTGCTCTTTTTAAGGGTAAGGAATTTCAAAAACATGAGACTAAATTAGGAGTTGATAACCGCTAACCAGTTCAGTTGCTACTTATGAGTAAAATGGAGATACAACCACTCCATTTAACCCACTGGTGTTACAACTGGTATGTAGTAGGACATTTGAATACAGATTCCCCTCTACAAGAGGATCCCATGGATTGCAGTATAATTGAAAACTGTTCCGTTTACATAATCTTTCATGTATGACGTTACTTCCCTCAAGTACACAATAGTGGCATATTAAGTAAAATAAAACAGTAGTGCAAATGTACTACACAAACACTCCCAAACAAGAGCATAATGGAGATTATATTCCTAAATGAGTTAGTCAGAAGAACCTGCTCAGTGAAATACACATTTTGGCTGTTGTTATACGTTCATGCGGACAGAAAAGACTACTGTACTGACAAATTTACATTTAATACAAACACGGAGAGCTTGGGCATTGCATAGTGGCAGTATTATGGAAGGTAAATGAAGTATTAATAGAAAAATGCTTCTCTTTATTTAAGGGCATGAGGCACCCTGGACATCCAGAGTTAGATGACAATGTAGCAATCAAGGAATGGTGTCAAGGGAAGGTGATTATTTTCTTCCACCTGCAATGGCAATACCCAGAAAAAAGAGACAGAAAAGAATGTGGCTGGTACAAGAACATTTTCTAATAGAGGACATGATCCCAATAAGAGAGGCGTGTCTGCACTGACTGACATCCAGGTCAGACAGCCTAAATTTAGTGCAGTTCAGTGTGGAAAGATACTATACTTGGGAAATCTGAAATAATGTGCAGTTAACCAATGCAAACTAGCTAGCGCTCTCATTTTTCCATATTTTGAAAAAACACGGTGACTATAAAAACAGAAGATAATCTAGTATATCTAGTTTTCTAATACTAAGTGCCAAAACTAACACACAAACATATGTTAACCAGTCATTACAGAGAACAAAATACTAGACAGATAATTTTGCTAGAAATCCAAGTTGCAGTCGGCATGTGGTATATCTTATGCTCACAGTATCACAGCACTTCTCCACAAAACCACAGTAAGACCAACCCCATTAGTACCTATGTCACCAACAGAAATCTTATTTGGCTGTAGACCTGAAAGGACCTTTACTAAGACAAATATGGTGCACCAGTACATATCTGCAATTATAGAATAAACCATCAGGTATTCAGAAGGCATTGGAGTATAGGTAGCCAATGCCAAAGCCATTGTCAAAGAGATTGTCTAACTATATTCCCTGTGTCAGATAACCCAAGGATATTCTGATATATTAGAATATCCATTTTGTGGCAGATGTCATATATCAAACAGATTAACAAACTAGTCTACCATTTGGGGTTAAAGGACTGACTGATTCAACAGAATAGTAAAGGTGATGTTATGTAAAGTAATAGCCCAAGAAGGGAAACGTTAGAACCAGCTAACACCTCATATCCTATTTGCCATTAGGGTGGTACCACAGTGTTCTGTGGGGTCCCCCTTTAAGCTACTACATAATATACCATGGGAGCTATTACATATAGCAAACACAAGTTACAAAGAGGAAAATACCCCTCACTGTACTGTCTGGAACGTATGGTCCAAACGAAAAAGTGATTAAAAGCTGTTATACCTTTATTAAATGAAATCCTGGCCCAGAAATAAGAGGTTTTAGTTCACATTTTCAATGAAATATAACAATGGTGGAGTTATATCATACAAAAATGGGTGATAGTTCTAATTCTAACAACAGAAAGTATATTTCTGTTCAATTGGCAGGGACACTACAAAGTCTTGATAAAGGTAAGGCCAGTAAACTACAAAGTGCCATATCTTAACAAGAGGAAACAACTATTACTGTATGATCTCAATGTCCTAAAATGATGGTGGCCAGTGAAATTAAGATGTCTTTATGTAACATGGGAAAGGTGGTTGGTCCTATTTCTGAAACAAAGGTAGACATAGGAGAAACATGGCCTGTTCATCAGAAAAGAGAATGGCAGATTTTATTAACAGCTGTCACACCTCTGAACTCTAAAAATGCTACCTCTGAGATCATACCATCTCAGGTTGGTATGACCTTGGGACAGAATATTTTGAAATTGTGAGTAATAAAACATTAGAATTGTAATTACTGTTGGTTGATTTTGCTGTTACAGTCTACAGCATGGCAGTATAATTGTCTGTGTTAGACTGTGATCCATGAAATTAATTAAGTCATAAGAGACTCATTTCTTTCTCTGCCAGAATGAACAAAACTAACAAATCATTATATTTTGACTGATCCAGGTAAAAACGGTGAAATCCCAACCTTCCAGAATAGTGAAGCAAAATATAAAGATGTTGCAAAAACTTCCTGGGAGGAAATTAACTAACATGGCTGCTTGAATATGAAATTGAGCATAATCCTGCATGATTTAAAAACAATGTGAGCATTCCCTAAAGTAACAAGAAAAAAACTGCAGGAACACCTAGGCAAGTCAAATCATAACAGGTGTGGAATGTCAGGGAAGAGAAAGTTCCTCAGATTACCAAATCTGCAAGATGGTAGAAATAGTTACAAGCAACTCAAACTACCTGAAAGGGGTACTCAGTAAACAAAAAAGACCCCCTGAATGTCACCCAGGAGAATAGGGAAAGTCGCCAGAAACTGATGAAAGTTGAGCTGACCAAGAGAAGCTTACGGAATTGTTGATAACCAAGCAAAAGATGGAACAGATTCCCAAGAAAACAGATCTTGGGGGGAATATTAAAATCACAGGAGTAAGTAAGATGATGAGATCAGAAAATTAACAGCATTTTTTGATCCCCTTATTCCTTAAAAGGTCTTGGTTGTATGCTGGACCACATTCACAGAACAGGGGAGCACAGAGGAATAGTGGGAAAGCAAAGCTTACTGAACCTAAGAATTGTTGTTACAAGCAGAATCAAGGAAGAGAAACTTTGGGTCTCATATCCAACAAATAAAATTAATTTCAGATTTTTCATTCAGGGTGTTAGTGCACAGGTAGGCATTTGATTAGTTCAGAGAAGATCGCAGGAGGAGAGGCCTATATAAAGAATGGCCTTCACTGACAGACTAATAAGGAGCACTGAAGGAAAGCCAATCAGTATGAAGGAGCTGGATGAAAATCGAGAAGTCCTTCAATCAGATGCTGAAATTTATGAGAATGCCTGGAATGTAGATGGAAGTAATGTCACAACAAGGTAAGGTTTCAGGGCATTCTGAAGGGGTAGAGTACCTCTCCCACCCAATTCCAAAAGAGACGTAGCTGGAATGAGAAGCCCAAAATGCAATCAAAAACTGAGGGGAACCCGCAGGTTCAAGAGAGACTGGTAGAGAAGGAAGAGGAGCAGCAGTACATGTGATACAAATGGAGCCTGGATAATTGGATGGGTGTTCATAAACTTCACCCCAAGAATGACTGGCCTACCTCTACTCTAGAAGGAAGCTATAGTCTAGGGTGTGAACTGGCAAGGGATAATGGTTACAAATCTTCATAGCTTTGAAAGTCTTATCAACCATGCAGAGGTGGGGCATAGATAACCATGTTCACTATGCAGAGTGGAACAGATTAAAATGAGCATGGTAGCAACAGTGGAAATTACTGACAGGAGCTGCAGCCCCTATGGGAAGCATGCAACAGGTACTAGGAGCCACAGCAGAAACTTGGCAAAACAGGGGTTTAGCCACAACAGCTACTAAAACTGGATGGGAGATAATGATGACCCCATCAAATTGATCTTTACATCCCCAGTGTAAGTACAACATGGGAAAACTGCAGCAGAGAACAGAACAAGGCAGCTGAATACAACTGGAACAAATAGGCATATCTGCCTAGGTAAACATAAAACAAGAAATGATTAGACAGTCATTCAAAAAACGGTAACTTACAAGCCTCTTAAAAGAATCACTACCAATTTAAATAAAGTCACTTTCAGTCTAAGTAGCGAAAAACTGTAACTGAGACCCTTACAGTGCTGCATCCCCTGCTGCTTGTAATCCAGCAACTCACAACTATGAGCTCGAGTGGCTATTTCCCTGTCCACCCACCTGGATGAGTAGCTCTTCAAATCCGAACATGCATTCAGCCGCCATGGAGCTGGTAAATGGAAAGGGAATGGGAGAGGGGCTCTAGGTTTATTGAGGGAAGAAATATTTTTGGTTTAGGGACTAAATGGGAGTTAGCACTTGTGAAAGGTAAGGCGGACAGAGAAGGGAAAAATGTTATGTGCATTTCATTACAAACATGATTTCAAAGCAGAATGAAATCTAGGGTGTCCTTCAGTATGTATCTGTTAGCTTGATTCCTGTCTAAGATTATCAAGTGCTGACAGGGTTATAAAAGTATAAGATTTGCTCTGAGTAGAAAGTTCTATCTATCTGTAACTCAGAACTCTTGCCTAATATGGAGTGTCATAAACAAGCAGTCAGGAGATTTTAGTTGGCAAAATTAATGCTGTGGTGTTAATTTCTAATTGGTCAGTGGCAAGTTTATAATTGTTACAATATAGTTGCTTTTAATAAAAAAAAAGTATAAAGAATGATGATTTCTGTAGTTCAAGGAGACAGGATCTTGACTTCCTAGTCCCCACTTAATGTCTTTCTGTGCATTAAAAAAGACTGTTATTCTCTACTAAGCTGTCTCATGTGAATGTTATTTGGTACTTTAACACTCTAGATTAGGCTTAACAGAGGAATGGGGATTTAGGTTTAGGGAGAGATTGAGAGTTGGTTTAGAGTTAGGGTTAAGGACTGAACAGGAGTTGTTTCAGAGCTAGGGTTGGGGAGTAAACAGGAGTGGCTCAAAGGGTTAGGGAGGGTGATTTTAAGGTTAGGGAATGATCATTAGTTGTTTTTAGGTATAGGGTTAGGGTTCTGGGAGGGATAATTAGCTTAGGGGTAGTGCATGGGAATAGGGGTAGTAGTATTTAGGGCACTTGCCAACACAAGTGAAAGGCAGTATGGAAGTGTGTTGTGAGCTAATCCTATGTTTGTGCTTGTAGTAGACCCACTGTAACTATTATAAATGGGCTGACATCAGACACGAGAAACAAAAGCTAAAGTACACATACTTTCATACCCTGCAGAATTATAAACTGTACTTGGGACACTAAAGTATGGGAAATAGAAGATAACTTTAAAAAACAATGAAGTTTTTTTGGTTGAGAGTGTGCTGCTGTGAAAAGCAGGTAACAGGGTCACATGCAGGGTACAGTAATTTCACCAAAAAGGACTATAAGCCAAAAGTAGACACACCAATCTCACCCAAAAGGAATGTATGCAAAAAGAATTGCACTAGTAGTGCACAGAAAGGTTGCAAAACTATTGGTTCTTACAAAGTGTCATTCAAAGCAGGTACCCTGAGGATGGAAGGTCTCTGAAGGAAGTGTGGGGAGAAGGGTGCACCTGCATTGTCACTGTGTGTGTGCTCAGGGCAGTCTGTAAGTGAACTGGAGAGTGCTAAGTAAAAACTCAAATAAGCATTAATGACTCAACTAAAAATGTGTGACCCACATACATTTTTGGTGGAATAAAGAAGAACATTAGTCGGTGGTCCAAATATTACTGAATATTTCTACATTCTTACCTCTTGCATTGCTTGAATTTATGTTCAAGGTCAGAAACATAAAACACAATATGCATAGATAATTTGATTTAGTAACTGATATAGCTCTCTCTTCTTAGAAATATGGGGTATGGACTATACATTAGTGTATTCTTTAATAAACACTGGATATCTATTTTACTTATTGTGTTATTTATGTTACCAAAAGCTAGTCTGCTTACCTGACAGCTTGACAATAATAGAATTGACAATTTTAGCAGAAACATGGCTACAGTCCCAGAGATTCTGGCGTACTCCACTAGATTAGGCATCTTATTATTAATAAAAGTAAGGGATCTACGTTTATCTTACAGTATAACTAGAATCTAAACATCAGTTCTAGTAGCAATGTATCATTACTAGCACACATCGCTCATTCTTACTTTATGTTTGCATGATAAGCAGGGTAGTCCGACACAGGGAGTTTAATTCCAGTCAAATGTTAGGTCTTAGCTCTAAATACATTAGATGAAGTTATTTTTGTTGGGGATGTAAAGATTATGGAGGTCCTATTTTGATGTTATTTACTTTAATCATTAGATCTCTCATGCTAGCTCTAGGTGAAGATATTGAGGTTAGACCCAGAAGTAGTAGGACTGGTTGTAAGTGATCAGTAAATGATTCTACATTCATTATATGTTTTTATATTGTTAGTAAACACCGAGTGGCAGCTTTTATATAATGAAAAGGCACACAGCACTTAGGCTTCAGAACATGTTCTTATCTAGTGTGAGGACCAATTATGCATGTGTGTTTTACTGCAAAAGCTATTTATGCTCTGCTGTGTTACTCAAATAACCTAAAAAATGACCTAAGTAAAAACCTCATTGTGGAATTTTCACACCATCCAGATTTCTTAAAATGGAAACTTTTTGGCATGTGATCCATCAAATGAATGTTAATGTCTGTTTAGTAAAGGACACTTATGCAAGCCATGCAGTTCGACAAACATAAATATAAATGCCTTCCCCAAATTTTTGTAGCTGGTAAATCTAGCTGTTTAAATGGCGTAGCCCTACTTATCAAGAGAAATTTCCTTTTTAGAATTATTAAAGCTAAGAAATATGCAAATGGATGGTTTATAATTGAGTATAACAATTATATCCTTGCTAAACAATTAGTAATATTTTCAATATATGTTTAGTCCTTTTTAAGATACCTTTATAGGTTCATAGGTAAGTACTAGGCTATCTGCCCGAGGGCATCTATAAGCCTAGCCAGAATGTGTTGGCTTTCGCTGCCCCCTTAGATTAGTTCCCTATACCTCGGTCCAGCAGAGCCATTAGTTCCCTGTGCCTCTGTCCAGCAGAGCCACTGCAGTGATCCCCGGGGTAAATTTTCTGTTTCCCATCCACTCTTCAAGGTTTCTCATGAAGAGTGTTAGTGAAGGACTCTGCCTAATGTAGATTGGAATCCTGTTCCAAAGCATGAGGAGTCTCTGGGACAGGAATCTATCCCTCCAGCATGTCCTATTTATCGTTGTGGTGAGGTTTAGATCCCTAGAGCGTGGGGCTCTTGGGGATTTGTTTTTTTTTTAGGTGGAGCATGTCCATCGATTCTGGGTTGAACATGGCCTTGTATGTCAGGCAGAGATCACCTTTGAGTAAGCGGTATGCAACTGAGTACAGCTGGAGTTTCTTCAGTCGGGCTGCATAGGGCATATGTTTGGGGCCAGTAATCCTCTTGGTGAGGTACTTCTGTGGTCTTTCCAGCTGTTGCAAGTGTCTTGTAAGGTACATCCCAAATGGGGCATTGTACTCTATGATGGATCTGATGAGTGATGAGTAGAGGGGCAAAATAACCTCTTTTGTTCTAGATGTGAACCCTTTTGTAATTAGTTGGGCCACATAGAAGGATTGTCTAACCACCTTGGCAATATGATTATCAAAGGAGAGATTGCTATCTACTTGGGTCCCCAGATCCCTTATTACATTTTCTGTATTTAGGGGACTGCCACATATGTGGTAGTTCATGGGTACTTTGTTTTTTCCAAAGGGGATGACTATGCACTTTTTGGCATTTAGCTTGAGGCCATAATTTTGACACCAGGTATCCGTCTCAGTGAGACCCTTCTGGAGGATGTCTGTATCAACTGGAGAGTCAATTATGGCCCCCAATTTGCAGTCCTCTGCGAACTTGGTCAGCCATAGTCCTCCTGTGCTTGCCTGTACCTCTGAGAAGTATATACCGAAAAGGAGGGGTCCCAGGACTGAGCCCTGGGGCATGCCACTTGTAACTGGTTTAGAGTCGAACGTACAGCCTACAACTCTCACCGTGTGGGTTCTATCCATGAGCCAGTTGGCAACCCATCTCGTGACGTAGGGGTTTATGTTCAGGCTGGTGAGCTTGTCTATAATACCAGAATGGGGAATGGTGTTGAAAGCCTTTGTGAGGTGTAGGTAAGCTGTGTGGACCTCCTTTCTCTCAAAGAAGTCCACTAAGTTTAGGAGGCATGATCTGCCCTTAACAAAGCCAAACTGGGTAGGGTCCAATGTTTGAAGGTTCCCAATGTCTCTGTTAATGAATTCCATGATAATGTGCTCCATAGCCTTGCAGACCAGGCTAGTCAGGCTTATAGGGTGATAGTTCCCAGGGTCCGTTGTGGCTTCACCTTTGTGCAGCAAGATAACTGTTGCTGTGCACCACTCTATGGGTACATCACCTGTAGAGAGGCTGAGTTTGAACAGTGTGTTTAGGTGAGGGGTTAGTTCATTTTGGAGCTCATGTAAGACACAGCCTGGGACACCGTCTGGTCCCATTGAAGCTGTATTTTTGGCTTTGGATAGGACTGTTTTAACCTGTGTGTCAGTGATTGCCAGGGCACTACATTCTTCTGGTATGGTTATGGGCCCTTTATGGGGTGAGAGGGGGGTGAAGTTTGCACTAAACCTGTCTGACAGAATGTTGGCAATATCAGTCAGTTCGGTGTATTTTGTGCCATTCTGCACTAACTCAGAGCAGATCTGAGAGTTTCCACTTAGGTTCTTGACATAGCTAAAGAATGCTTTGTGGTTATCTTTGGAGTCCTTGGCAATTTTTCTTTCAAAGCTAGCCTTGGGTGATTTTATGAGGGATCGTAGTTTCTTGCTGATACTGATCAGGAATGTCTTTCCTTCTTGGGATTTTACACTTTTCTGCACTAGTTTCCTCCTTCTGTTGTATAGCTTGTTTATGGCAGGGGTCCATCAGACTGGTTTCCTTTTCTTGGAGGAGTGAGTCTTGGTTTTGCTTGGGATAGCACAATCCATGCATTCTTGTAGGTGCTCATAGAGTGCCTTTGTAAGGGATTCAACAGCTTGGACAGCATTGTCCTTTAGCATGGGGGCTGTGAACCTTTCCACCTCGGTCTTAAGTAACGTGAAGTTTGCTTTTGAAAAGTTTTTCATGGTGGTTTCCTTGATTGCGGGTTGGGGCGGAAGGTGGATATGCAGAGTGATTAGTCTATGGTCTGATCTAACCAGCGAGGGTTTGACCTCCGGTGTAGATTCCTATGTTGGTGATGACCAGGTCCAATATGTTGTCACCTTTGGTGGGGGTGTTGACCAGTTGATTCAGGGCATTCGAGTTTATAAATTCTAGGAAGCGTTGGGCAAGGGAGTTAGTACTTGAGTATTTCTCCCAGTTAATGTTTGGGTAATTGAAATCACCCAATATTAGGGTGTTTGGTAGGACCTTCATATTTTCCAGTGTCTCCAGAAATAAGGAATGGGGTTCCTGGGTCATGGTGGGTGATCTGTAGCAAGCTACAATTTGAATTGCAGTTTTGCCCATTGTTAGTTGTACATAGATGATCTCTGAGGCATTGTGCTGTGCCATTAACCTGGATGTGTGGGTATCCTTGATGAATATGGATACACCCCCAACTTTTGTGTTTCGGTCCGGGTTCTGTGGCCGAAAAGTATGGTATGAGTTATAGCCTGGTAGTGCTGGGGTGCTCTTTGGAGCCTTAAACCAGGTTTCTGTTACTGCACAGATATTAATGTTCTCCATACTGAGGAGTGCCTCGAGTGCGTGCATTTTGAGGTTTAGACTTCTGGCGTTGAGTAGCATTACCCTCAGTTTTTGGTTACTTGTGCTATTTATGGTGGTGGGTTTGTCTTTTGAACCTTGCCTAAAAAAGGCACTATGGGGGCGGCAAAAGCCTTGGCCAGTATTCAAAAGCCTAAGGGTGACAGATGCAAGCCATCTCTTGCGAAGCAACATGGCTTATCGAGCATGTCATCCCAGGTGGACAGATACTGGATCCCCTTTGAATGACACCAGAAACTTAGCCAATTTTTGAAATTGATCATTTTTTCTTTATACTGTGGCATCATTCTTGGTGAGGGCAGGATGCTACTCAGGGTCAGGGTCATACTGGCCTGGGCTATGTGATCAGAGAGCTCTTCCATGTCTCTCTTCATGTAGTCCAGGGAGGTATGTCTCACGTCATTCACACCAACATGGACAATGACAGAGTCGTATTTGTACTTGTTCTGGACTAACCTGAGTGCTTGTGTTATGTGGCAGATCATGGCGCCCGACAGGCAGCTAACTGTAACCTTCTCCTTGTCCAGCCTAGTTAGTGGGACATCAGTGTGCCTGACTATAGAGTCGCCTATTACCAGTGTGTTGGGTATGACATTTTGCCTTAAGTGCTGTGATTGCATGGCACACTGATTATCTGAAGTATGTGTTTCATGGTTTGTGATGGGTTGTGGAGGTTGCTTGGGTGTCTGCTTTGGAGGTCTCTCTTGCTTTTGCAGACTTTTAAAAATGTCTTGCTGCATTGGCTGGGAATGATACATTATTAGCTTTTGACAACCATTACTACCTATAGGTCTAGAAATTAAATTTAACCTTGGGTTCTGAATATGAAAAAAATGGTTCTGAATCTCCCTTCAACAAAAATGTATTACTTTCTTTAAAAAAATGAACATAAATGATATTTGACCAATATATATCATTGTATCATCGCAGTAAAGCTTTAACATTATTTTCTCCCAAACATAAAATGTGATCAGGAATTGTTTTTTTTTTTTGTTCCAAAATCTTGGAGTATATATGATTTGGGATGCAAAACAACCAATCATTCTCATTTTATTATCTAATACATCTCTGTTGCATTTGAAACTGTTATTAAGTTCCACATCTAACTGGATACTCAGTTTGTGGCTGATAAAACAAAATCACATTCACAATGAATTTATAAAATAATTGAATCTTCCATAATACTGCTAACAATAATCTACCATTAGTTTAAAGTTACATTACAATGCATCCTAATTACAAAGGCATGTGCATATGACAGGGTCCCAAGACAGCTGATATGGGCAGTCCTGTGGTGGTTTGAAGTCCCAGAAACATTGGTAGGCTGTGATCAAGGGCCTTATGACTTAAGCAGAAACAGTATTTGGTCTCTCAGAGGGATTCCCATTGGGAGTGGGTATGCATCAAGGTTCAGCTCTAAGCCCACTGTTGTTCATATTGAAGATGGATTACATTAGTAAACAGGTTAGAGGGAACAGATCAACAAAACTGCAGTATGTAGACAATGTGACATTACAGGTAGACTCTGAGCAAGAACTTCAGCAAAGGATAGGGGAATGGCATGCAAAACCGAAGGTGCATGGGATGAAACTGAGTACAGATAAGACAGTTGACATGGCAGCAAATGGGGGAATTGAGATGGAAGGGAAAATAGTGAAACAGGTTGAGAGCTCCATGTACCTGTGAGGTGTGGTTGATGAGAAGGGAAGTCTGACCAAGGAGGTTAAAGTGAGACTCAGAAGGACTGCAGCCAACTGACACAGAGTGTCAGGTGTAGTGAGTGACAGAAGAATGCCAAAGAAGTTGAAAAGTAAGGTGTACCAAAAAAATGGTGGGACCAGTACTACTGTATGATATAGAAACCTGGACAGTGAAGACAGACCAGTTGAGGAAGCTAGAGGTGATGGAGATAAAACGCATGAGATGGGTGGTAGGTTGCACACTCTGGCACAGAGCACAAGCCAGAATTGCTCCAATTGCAGAGAAGGTTGAAAAGAACAGATTACTGTGGTTTCAGCACATGTGCAGAAAATCGAAAGACAGTCTGGTGAAGAAGATTTGGGACAGACAGGTGGAAGGCACCTACAAAGAGGTAGATGGATTGCATGAGAGAAGACCTGTGACAGTCAGGCATGATTGTTGAAAAAGGTAGGAGAACGTAAGTGAATCAAAAGAGATGGCACCAGGTGACACACCCAGACCCCATGTAGAAAATGGGAAAAGGGGGACTGATGATGATGATGATGATGGTGATAATTATGTATCCTAATTAGAAAAGCATGTTATTAAACAAAATATAAAATAAAGAATATAAATGAATTTGTGACTATGATTACTAACCTGTGTAAATAGTTACAGAAAATTTTGATTATTGTAAATATTCAGCTTTAGCTTCCACTTAAAGTGAATTAAATAACCTACAAGTCACTAAACAATACATTTTTGAGTCAAATATTACTGCCAAATTCACTGAACAAGCTAATGCTTCCTCTAAGCTGGTTGCAAGTATTCTAAAACGTAATCATAATTCAATACTATCGTTTATATTATGTAAAATACTTAATTTCATAATAAATCACAAGAAATTATTAATGTTTCTATACTACTTACAATACTGTATATGAACCAACAAAATCTCACATTGAATTATTCAGTATAAATAGTTTCTTGTCTAAG
The DNA here is from genome assembly GCF_019279795.1 of Protopterus annectens. Lineage (NCBI taxonomy): Eukaryota > Metazoa > Chordata > Ceratodontiformes > Protopteridae > Protopterus > Protopterus annectens. The sequence continues at coordinate 417,413,700 of NC_056730.1, read as the reverse complement.
TTTATTCTGAGTAAAACAACCAAATGATGTGTTGAAAACACTGCAAGATGATTTCACTACCATGAAGTTTCTGAAGTGTTTAGCTCCTTTAAACCAGGTAAGATCCTTGACCAAGCTGGATTTGATGCATCTTTTTATAAAAAATATGAACTGCAGTTGATTATTGATTTCTAGAAGTTATTTAATGTTCTAAAAATAATGAGATTTCAGACAAATGTATTCACAAGCCTAACCCAAATCCCCTATTTTTAATATCTGATTAATATTATGTTAGAAATAATCATATACCTTAATAAAAATCAGATATGCTTATGGTTGTGTTTGGACTAGATCCCAGTATGCCATATGAATGAGTCCATGCTTCGTTAAAAAAGTCAATTTGTTGACAAATATTATCAGTGGCATTATGGCTATGAATCTCCCTATATCTGTTTGTCAATCGATGAGAATATTTATTTTCCGATTAAGATCCTTATTACCCTATATCCATTGAACTGCTCTTTTGTCAGATTATACACAGTTTACAATATATGTGCAGACCTTCCTGGACAACAAAAATGAATGTCACATCTTTTGCAGATGATACATTCTTGTATCTAAATAACCCTAAACAAGTTATCACTAAGATTTTGAAAATTGTGGAATAGTGCAGAAGGTCTTCTTATTATACATGAAATATACACACACTCATACATCTCAGATTATAAGGATTCAGTATCTAAAATAAACATATCACTCCAAGAACCTAAGTATGTATAGGTGAAGTATAAAGCAGCTACACACATCAGAAGCTGAGAAGCATTCAGGAACCTTATTAAGTTCCCTTTACATGTTTGTGGTGCTCACAGCCTTCAACAACACTTATGGTTATAGTATTACACAAGGACAGGGCTCAGAAGCTATTACAGGACTTCTTAGACTTTATACGAAGGAACATAGGAATATGGGCAAGCGATCACATAGACCGTAAGATGCCTAGCCACGTATACATTTAAATAGACCCAATTTAAAATTCTTGACATACTTTAAAGCACTTAATAATACTCAATTCCCAAATCAAACAAGGCTGTACATGCTAACCCTGGTGTTAGTTTGTGTCTACCAATCCAACAATCAAAACTAGTTTTAAAGGTAGCCAAAGTAATACTTTGTTTGACCTGTAATGGTAACTCATTCTGCAGCCTGGGATTACTTTTTGGTGGTAGAGATTTAAGTCCCTAGTGCAGGTATTTGTAGATCCACTGGTTTTGTGAAAAAATAGGAGGTCATATTGGAATGGGCCTTTTATGGCTCTAAACACTAAACACAAACCACCTTGAAGCAGATGGAATTCTAGTGAATATAAGAGAAGCTGTGCTGAGCTATTGGAGTAGTTTATGGATTTAAGGCATTTAATTTTCTTTGTAAGAAATATTAGGGGCTTTTTCACTTGAGTGATAGACTTAGGTTTGTACATACCAAAGCTGTCATTGTATTTGACGATGGGTCTGATAAGGGAAGAGTGCAGTTGTAGGATTACATCTTTGTATCTTGAATATATTCTCTTGAAAATTAACTGGGCTAGATAGAAAGATTTCCTTACTATGGTAGAAAAATGACAATTGAATGAGACAGAGGGCTGTCCACATAAGTACCCAGGTCTCTTATGACTGTCGGAAGAGGAGTACCACTTATAAGATATGAGATTGGAAAATCTTATTTAGAGAGACCGCGGTGTTGCAGCGGTTAGCGTTGTCACCTCACAGCAAGAGGTTCTCCAGTTTGATTCTCAGCTGGGGTGCCTTCGGTGCGGAGTCTGCATGTTCTCCCCGCAGTTGTTGGGTTTTCTCCCACATTCTAAAGACATGCGGTATGTGATTTGGACACTCTAAATTGGCCCTAGGTGTGAGTTTGTGTGCCAGGCTGGCAACTCGACACTTTAAAACCTCCACTGCCAATTATTTTGCAGACTGATGATCTGCTCTGTTGACCTCTAACAGGAGCAGCCGAAAGATGAAGAAGAAGATTGGAAAATCTTTTTTGCTAAACACTGCAGTGCTGCAATTTTTTGCATTTAGCTTGAGATCAATTTTGCTATACCAGGTATGAGTATATTCCAGCTTTTCCTGGAGCTGTTTAGTTTCATTAGATGAGCAGATAGTGCCTAACTTGCAGTCATAACCAAATGTGGTCAAACACATTTCTTGATTATTGGCCTGGATATCTGCAAAATAAATGTCAAACAGGAGATAGCTCAGCACTGATCCCCGTGAAGCCGAAGTAATTACAACTTTACATTCAGAAAGGGTACCAACAACTTTCTCAATGTATGAACTGTTGGATATTCAATTTGTAATAATTTATTGAACAGTGTAGGGGTTTATATTAAGGTTGCTTACATTTTCAATAATACCAGCATAGGGAGTAGTGTCAAAACCCTTGGCAAGGTAGAAATAAGCAGTGTTCACAGAATGACTACTGCCTGCAGCCTCTGTAACCTGCCCTTCACAAACCCAAACTTATTGGGGTCTAGATCAGTTAAGCTGCTTATGTCTACATAAATAAGTTCTGCTGTGATATGTTCCATGCTTTTGCATATAATACTGGTAAGGCTGACTGACCTATAATTACCCGGGTCTGTAGACAGACCACCCTTTTGTAGAAGAGTCACAGTGGCTGTTCTCCAGACATTGGATAGGCTGTGTCTGAAGAGTTTAAGCAGAGGCTCAAACACTGCATACTTGGGACTGATGAGAATACAGCCTGGTATGACTGGTCTCATAGGGGTAGTCTTTTTACCTTTTGACATGGATTCTAAGATGTGTTCCAAGATAAATTCAGGAGTCAATAATTTTTCAGGGATGTGAGAGTGACAATGTGCATACGTGAATTAAAGTTAGTAACAAATGTGTCTGCTATCCTTGGGATCAGAGTTGATGATATTATTATGGATGAGCTCAGTGCATTGTGAGATATTATTGTTTAATTTCTTCACAAAACTAAAGAAAGATTTGTAGTTTCCTTTGGCATCTGTAATGACCTTAAGCTCATACTGTGCTTTATAATTTCCAGTAATGCTGCTTATTCCTTTCTGGCGCATTTCAGTATGGGCTTAAGGTAGGAAGATGGAGGTTCTTTCTGTTTTTTATTATTTTCCTTCTTTTTGTCATATAATTTATTGATATGGGAGCTCCATCAATGAGGTTTGTTCCTGAATTTAGATTATATTTAAGGCAGATGAGTACTGATGTTCTAATCAGCAGTTAAAGTGGCAAGCCCTATAATTGCTCAAGGTGAAATTCCCCAAGCTTCATTTGCCTACAGAAAAAATATCAATTGACAAATGTCAGTTGCTTTCTTCCATAGGAAATCATTGCCGATGCAATTTTTAAGGGTGTTCCAGCAATGATTCCCTTTTTTTCTGGAAGATTCCTCCCTTCTTCAAGTTGGTGAGACCCTGGAGTAGGTATATTTAACTTCAGGGGACAAGCCCTATAATTGTTCAAGGTGAAATTCCCCAAGCTTCATTTGCCTACAGAAAAAATATCAATTGACAAATGTCAGTTGCTTTCCTCCATAGGAAATCATTGCCGATGCAATTTTTAAGGGTGTTCCAGCAATGATTCCCTTTTTTTCTGGAAGATTCCTCCCTTCTTCAAGTTGGTGAGACCCTGGAGTAGGTATATTTAACTTCAGGGGGCAAGCCCTATAATTGCTCAAGGTGAAATTCCCCAAGCTTCATTTGCCTACAGAAAAAATATCAATTGACAAATGTCAGTTGCTTTCCTCCTTAGGAAATCATTGCCGATGCAATTTTTGAGGGTGCTCCAGCAATGATTCCCTTTTTTTCTGGAAGATTCCTCCCTTTTTCAAGTTGGTGAGACCCTGGAGTAGGTATATTTAAATTCAGGGGGTGTGCAAGGTGTCTTGCGTCCATGCAAAAAACTGTTAAAGTTAAATTTTTCACCCTTCTGTCATTCAGGCATTATTTTTCAGTATTTCATATTGTCTGCTTTCTGCAAGTTGATGATTCATAGGAGAACTATTCAGGTGCTGGTAAAATTTGGAGGTGACTACAGCAGCTCTCTCTCTTGAGACCATGTGTAGGGGATTGTAGGTAATTTTGCATAGGTCTTCTTTTGGGAGATTCCTCCCTTCTTCAATTTGTTGCAACCCTGGAGTTGATATTTATAACCTGAAGTAGGTTTGTCTAGGAAAAGTTGTTTTTTAAAGAAATAATAATAAAATCATGTGCCCATAATTTCTGCATTTGAATCTATTTTGTTTATGTATTTCTGACTGTTAACTAAATAAGTGAGCTGCCTACAAAACTCTTGTCAGTCAAAACACAGGTAAAAAGCCAATGACAAATACATACATGGTATATACCTATGTATATAGTAAAATGCAACGCAGTTAAAAAAAACAAAGAAACAGTAAAGTATCTACATTTTAAGTCAGAGACGTATAGGGTACTGACTCATACAATAAGATACTGTGGTAAGTGTAACTGAAGCTGAAGAAGAAAAAGCGTAATAAATCTAATTATGAGTAATATAGCAGTGTTGTATACAGTAAGAATTTACTTTCCCTCAAGTGTTACCATTTCTGCACTTCAGTTTACGTGGTCACATTTATCCTTCATGAAACCATTTCATACTGTCCATAATCTTTTAATGTTAGCAGCATTTTCGGTGCAAATTACTAAACATATTTCTACAGAGGTATTTACAGGTAAAATATATCATCTAATATAAAATATTATACAACAGCTAAATACTTAAATAATAAATGACATTTGAACATTTATGAACTGTTGTACTCCATAACCAGATATGAATGTCTTTCTTTGCTTTGCTTGATATACATTCAGATATAGAGTTATCAGCAATAGTTATATCAGAATCGGATGTAACTTCCAACTTCATCTATATTTGTTGCTATCAAATCTATGGAGAAAGGTCCAAAATGCTTGGTGCTGATTAGATCCAACCAAAGGAAAACAGTCCAGGCAATCAAATAAGAAAAAACCTCCAGAAGGATACTGCTGTCGTGTAAAAGGTCTTTATTAAAACCAAAACAAAAGTTAAAATCCAAAAACAAATAGAGAAGGTGTTAGCGCTTTCGGGTGTTACCCTTCATCAGACAGAGTATAATCATCCTAGGACCATATTTAAAACAAATCTAAGCCAATCAAAATCAGTAAAAAACCCGCCTATTTCTAAGGGCGGGTTTCATAGGTACAACATCATTTAGACCCGGCCATCTATGAGCCATAAGTTCAATGATCCACTCTGTCTGATTATACTCTGTCTGATGAAGGGTAACACCCGAAAGCGCTAACACCTTCTCTATTTGTTTTTGGATTTTAACTTTTGTTTTGGTTTTAATAAAGACCTTTTACACGACAGCAGTATCCTTCTGGAGGTTTTTTCTTATTTGAAATCTATGGAGAAATGAGCAGGTAGCGGTTGCTTTATGTATAGTTGTTGTACGAGTAGTCATCAAGCCTTCCATTTCAGCTGTATAATTAGGTTACGTGGAAAAGTAGAGATGTCTTTTATTGTCTCTTAGTTGTTTTAACAATACACAATATTGTACACTGAAATTCTGCTGAGCACAGGGTTTTTTTTCCCCAGCATACTCCTTCCTCTTTACTTGCACTTCTAGACAGCTGTTGCAACACCCCATAGATCTCACTCCATAAGGACATCCATGTACAATGACCAACAAGAGTTATAAATAGGTTACCTTCACCAGCTATGGCTAGAAACATCAAAACATGGCACTAAAGATTTTGCTGTAGAAGGCATATGTAATCCATTTTGCTATACCCAAACTTCAGTGTGTGGGCTTTTCCTCCTCAATTAATGTATGGACTCCTGCTCTCTATATTTACTATGCAAAGCCTGTATAATTATTGACTAGAATTGTAAACTGGTTATTTTCACCAGCTATGGCTAAGATACTCTATGGCTGGAAACACAAGTAATGCCATTCATGCAGATTGGTTTCCCCCTCCATTAACAGAAAAGACTCATAATCTTTACACACTTTATACATTATTTGTGCTGTATCTTAACAATGCACTGTAGTGTTCCTATAACACAATTGTTTTTACATTTGACTCCTTGTGAGAGCATGCCTGTCACAAAGATGGGTGAGCTATACTTTTATCATCTCCCTGTCTTAACTGTATTTGGATCTGTGTTAACCCTCTAGGCTGAAAACCATGCTACCATTTATTGCTGTGTTATACAGTCTGTGATTCTCTCTCTTATCCTTCTAGTAAATACAGCATGCACAGCATCTTGCTGTTTCTTTAGAAATGTAGCTTTGTAGTTGTATACAGTATCCAGCCTTCTAAGAAAACTTTGACTATCTTTCAGTCCAGCAAATACCCTATTTTTAACTTGATCCTCTGTTCCTGTTGTAATTCTGTCCTGTTCTTGACTTCTTACATAGTGTCATAGGTGGTTACTGGGCTATTGATCCAAGAGAAACCCAATATAAAGGATCTTGCCTAAACTTGAGATCTTAGTTAGCAACGACTGCACATAGCAAGGGGGGTCATAGGTGAAATCCCTGGAAAGAATTTACATTTTCCAATCCAGTCATCCAGACTACTCTTAAACAGGGTCATAGAGGGGCTTTGTTTGATGTGAACTAGTAGCATATTCCAGAGGACTGGCAACCTCTGAGAGACATATCTGTCTCTCCAGCAGGTCCTATTTATGTCGCAGACCAGGTTAAGGTCCTTGAGTGGGTAACCCTTGTCCCATTTGACTTGTGGATGTGCAGCATTTCCATTAGGTTTGGATCCAAGATTGCTCTGTAGGCCAGGCACAAGTCTCCTCCAAGTAGTCTGTATGCTACTGAGTACAGTGACTGTGACTGTGACTTCAGCCTGTCAGTGTATGACGTGCTGGAAACCCTAAATTTTCTTGGTTAAAAATCTTTGAGGTCTCTCATGTTGCTGCAGGTGCCTGGTAAGGTACATACCAAAGGGTTTGGAGATCACCTATATCCTTGTTTATAAGGTCCATGATGATTTGTTCCATGGCCTTACAGATAAGGCTGGCTAAGATTATGGGTCTGTAGTTCCCAGGGTTTGATGCTGTACCCCCTTTATGAAGGGGATGACGTTGCTGTTTTCCATTCAGCAGGGACAAAACCAGTACTCAGGCTGTGGTTGAAGAGATAGTACCTAATGGAGTTACTAACCATTAAAATGCAACCTGGGATGCCTTCCAGTCCCATACAGGCTGTGTTTTTGGCCTTGGAGAGAGCATTAATAGCTTGCTGTTTGGAGATGCAAGGTGGGGTGATATAGAGGGAATGCTTTGTGGAGTGTTGGGAGGGAGCAGGGGGTTAAATTTTTGCCAAACCTCTCAGCTAATGGGATAACTATTTTTGCAGGATTAGTGTGTGTGATGCCATCCACAGCTAGTTCAGCACATGCCTGGGTCTTACCTTTTAGGTTACAGATATAGCTGAAGAATGCCTTATAGTTATCCTTATCTATGGTTGCTAAATTTTTTCAAAGTTGCCCTTAGAGGATTTTACAAGTTGTCTTATTTGTTTGTTCAAGCAGAGGAGGGTGTTCATCCAGTGCTGGGAACTCTCTTTTTTATTCTTAGACAGTAACTTCTTCCTTTTGTTGTATAACTGATTAACACTAGATGTCCACCAGGGAGGCTTGTTTTTTTCTTGAGAATCTTGTTTTGATCTTGTCAGGTACAGCTGTGTCAATATATTTGTATAAGGGTTTGTATAGGACATTTGTGTACACCTTAGTATAGCTGTCAATCCCATCTGAGGGAACAGGAGCTTGGAAATTATTTATGCCATTCCTTAGGAGGATATAATTAGCTTTGGTGAATTTTTTTAGCCTGATTTCACCTAAGAGAGGTTCAGGTGTTCTAACTACTTAAAATGTAACTGATTTGTGATCAGATTTAACCAGTCAGGGTCCTACACTTGTGGTTGTGCAATGGTCACCCATGCTGGTGAGGACCAGGTCATGAAAGGGATAGTTAAAAATTGCCCATGACTAGAGTGTTTAGTTATAATATGATTGACTCAAGTAGGTCCAAATAAACACCATGGGTATCTTGGTTCATTGAAGGGGGCCTATAGGTAATGATGACTTGAAGGATGGTCTTACCCACAGTTAGTTGAATTTGGAGTAACTCCATGGAGTTTTCCTGTCTAACCATTCTAGAGGTGTACTTATCTTTGATGAAGATAGATACTCCTCCTCCTTTCATTTTCACACATTCATTTTGCCGTCTGAAAGTGTGGAAGGCATTGTTGCCTTGCAAGGTCGGGGTACTCTCTGTGGCCCTGAACCAAGTTTCTGTGACTGCACAGATGTCAACATCCTCTAGGGAGACGAGAGCTTTCAGAGACTGCAGTTTCTGATTTAAACTCATAGCATTAAACAGCATAACCTTTAATTTATTTGTGAGTGATATTTTCACAGCGAAAATTTTGTTCTTGAGACCGTGCCTAAAAAAGGCACTATGGGAGATGTAAGTACCTAGGCCAGTAACCAAAAGTCTAGAGGTGTCAGGTGAAGACCATTTCTGGCAAAACAGAGTGGTCTATCGACCATGTCATCCCAGGCTGACAGTAACCTGATCCCCTTAGAATGGCACCAGAAACTAAGCCAATTGTTGAAGTCAGTAATTTTTGTTTATATTGTGGTATCATCCTTGGTGAGGGTAGAATGCTGCTCAAAGCTAGGCACATACCTGCCTGGGACACATATTCATAGAGCTCAATCATGTCTCTCTTCATATAGTCCAGTGAGGTATGTCTGGAATCATTCACACCAACATGAACTATGATAGAGTCATAACGGTACTTGTTGTTGAGAGACTTGAGTGCATGTGTGATCTGGCGGATCTTGTCACGTGATAGATAGCTCACCATAACCTTCTCTTTTTCCAGCCTGGTGAGTGGGACATGTGTGTGTCTCACAATGGAGTCACCTATGACTAAAAGGTTTGGTTTAGATGTGCTTTGCCTTAGGGGCTTATTTGGTGAGACACAGATACGTGTGTTTTTATGTGTATTGAGTGCTGTAGGTACTGTATTAGGTATAGCATGTCTGTGTTTGGAAGGTCTCTGGTGTTTAGGTAGGTTTCTGGTGAGTACCTCTGTGTAGGAGGCTTTATGTGTCAAGTGTATGGTTTGTGTTGGAGGTGTAGTATGTGACCTTTCAACTTGTTCAGTGTTCTGTTCTGTGCATGAGAGAGCAAGGATTCCAGATTCATAGTGTAGATGCATCTCTCACAAATTGTACTTGGGTGATTTAGTTGTAGATGGTTGGCAGTGTATATGAGGCAGTTTCTACACTGCATCAGGATACCCATGTCAATCAGGCTGATAGGAGAACTGGAGGGGAAACTGACCAACCATAATGCTAGGTTAAATCCTGTTTTCACAGGGGGAAAAGAAAATGAAGGGTTGTGTATAACTGGGTGCTCTAAAGAGGGTCTATACTAATGGCGTGCTCTATAAAGGGTCTATACTAGTGGAGGTTCTCTAAATGGCATGGCACTATTGTAGATTTGGTGGTTTTGAGACTGTTTAAGGGGCAAAAGTACAGCTGAGGTGTTGTCTGAGCAGCTAAGCACTATTAAAGGACTTCTCAGACAGATCACAGGCAGGTAATAAGGGAAAATGTATCTACTGAAGTTTTTGCATTTATAACCATCAGTGGTTATCCCCACTGTATGGTAGTACACAAACAGATGAATACAGAAGAGCAGTGGCTGGTCGCCTAACTTTTATTTATTTTACAACTCTTAACTTTGTGGAGCTGTGTTAAAACAAGCACAAAACCACACAAATGTGGGGCTTATATAGCAACATTAACCAATAAAAAAGCTCAGCACTGAGCCCGGTGCCAGTAACCTTCAATCAGATGAGTCCTAACTGCACTCTCCTGCCAGAAGAGTGCAGATGGGCCCTCTCCAACAAACGATAGCCTGGTTTAGTGCTCAATTTAACAAACAGAACCAGATTCAGCAGGTTTGTATCTGGTCTATGCTACAGCAGGCAAAAAGTGCAACAAATCAGCAAGAACAGTTCTAAAAAATCAGCAATGTAGCAAAAACACAGTTTAAAAGTGCAAAATACAGTATAAAATTGTACTTCTGGTTAGCAGAATGCAACAGATTCCTTGGACTGCACAAATAAATACAGCAGAGCAGTGGCTGGTCACCTATCTCTGTGGATCCTAATGGATCCTGACTAGAGCAGACATCCCTCTGTGGGCTCTGGTTTGGCACGTACACATCAATGCATTTTTCCTTTGTTAGGTGAGGGGGTTGGGCCCTTTTCCTCATCCTGTATTCCAACCCCGCTCTCAGATTCATCTATGCTCCAGGTCACACCAACAACTAACCTTAAAGTGAAAGGAAACTTTTCTAATGAATATTTCCTTAAGCAAACTGAAACTTTTCTAACATATGGTCCCTAGTCCTGCAACTAGTTACCTAGATAGCTGCTACTAAACACAGACAGGTGCTTAACGTACAATGCATACATCTAAAAGGACCTTTCAAACAATATATTTAATAATGTTAGTGTTACTAATTTTCCTTAGCGTCCATTTTGCACAAATAATTCAGCACATTATTTATTGCCACTTTCTGTCATAGAAAGACATTCCTTCAGTAGTTTATAGACTTCCTCATTACCTTTGTGCTGTTGAGCCATTTCTGGTTGATGTTGGTTGACTTTAATACCTAGCTGAATGAGGGGTTCTGTAGTTCTTATAAAATAATTTGTCTTATACTCACATCATTACCTCTTGTATCATCAACTCAGACATACTCTAGTTAATTTACGGTTAGTTAGATGAAAGAAATGTAGTCTTAAAATAAGCATTTAACAAGAGTTTGTACTGAAATAACTGGTATATTCATAACTGAACATGAAACTGCAGATGCAACTTTTACCTAAAAAAGGGTATTTGTTTTTCCATTAAGTAAGTATATTCTGCAACCCTAAATGTAGAGGGCTGTGTGTACTCCACCTTCTAACTTATGTATTCCACTTTGAGGTTATTCCACCTTGGTGAAACTAAATACTCCTTTAGGAAAAATATTCATGATTCTACTTTTAGTTATAAAGGCAATGGCTGCTTATGATACAATGGTGAGACTCAGAAATGCAGTTCTTAATTCATGCCTTAACGGGTAGGCAAACATGTCTACAAATATATTTCGTCATAGCCATAAATATTTTGCTTTCTAATGCATAAATCACATATATTTGACAAAATCACCAGACTGTTTCTCATTTAATTGTTGTTTATTACTTGTTAATAAATTAAGCATGCCAAATAGTAAAGACACTATCTATGACTAGAAGAAAAGCACTCACAAATGTGTAAACAACTGGCTTTATAACTCAATGCCTGCTGTAGCCATGAACTATAATTAAATGCTGACCATTGAACAAAGGAACATGGAGATCTTTGAGCTTCTACATGTGTCTAAGTGATAAGATTGATATTTATATGAGTGCTGCTGTTTTACACTGCATATTTGCTTAATGTAGCACACAGCTCTAAACAATAGTCTACATACAGTTATCAGTACCTGGAAAATGAATGTTTATTCTTACTAATGCATTTATTTTTTTTCTTTCTGCTAGTAAAATGTATGTGTCCCATGCAGCGCTCTAGCTTATAATGTTACAGCTGTGACTAGACCCGTTGCTTCCAAAATAAATTTGCCATCACTGGAAATCATGCATTCCTCATGGCAGTAAGCAAACTTCAAAAAGATGGAAGCATTCACCTTCTCATTACTGGTGTTTCTTGAATGTGTCAGACCCAACTTTATTTGCTATAGTACTAAAAACTTGTTTCTGCCTGTATCATTTCTAAGGCAGAAGATTTTGAGTTGAATTTCATGAAAGAAAGTTGAGGAATTATTAATTTATTTAAGAATTTTTACTTGTCATTTGCTCATGGTGGGTGAATGTATTGACACTAAAATCCAATATATTTTCCTTCTCTTGTTCTACAAGAAAAAAGTTATGGGAGTGTCATTTTAAGGTTTGTCTTTCTGTTCAGAACGGTGATACAGATCGGGAGTTGTTAAATAAGCTTCTTCTAGCTTGTAAACTTTTATAAGCATGACCTTCTCTAGTAGGTTGTGCCCTCTGTTTCCTTTATTCTCTGTGCAAACATACCCAGAAGTGCAAATGTTTTGCGACTCCTAATTCTTCAGCCCACTATCAAATTTAACAACCAGTTTCATGTATGTCTACTTGGGAACTTTATGTAGCAACATGTAATAGAAGATAACTGTATGTAGCAAAATTTCACATCACTTTAAGACATGAATAGTAGAAGGGTCTATATTATTTCAGTGAATGCTTAAAATAGCGAACGCTGTTTAATCAACCCAATAAAGTTTAAATCCGTAAATCTCGAACACATAGAACAGCGATTTTTTTCCCCAGGGGAAAAATCGCTGATCCGTTAAAAAAAAAAATCCAAATACAGAAAAAGGTGGGGTACTTCGCCGCCCACACCCCCCCCCACACTTAAATATAACAACTCCAGGATTGCACTACAGTGGAGGAAATGGCAAAGTCCCAAATATGGCCTAGTGATTTTTTTTTCCCTGTGAAAAAAATTTCTGTTCCATGTGTTCAGGATTTAGGGATTTCGACTTTATTGGATTGATTAAACAGCATTCACTATTTTAAGCATTCGCTGAAATAATATAGACCCTAGTAGAATATAGTTGATATGCACTCTATAACACTGAAGCAGTGTAGGTTTTCATATCCTGAAGTTGTGTATACTTTTAGTAGAGATCATACATAGGTATGCTCTATATATTTATATCTATATATCTTTCTTTTATATATATATATATATATATATATATATATATATATATATATATATATATATATATGTGTGTGTGTGTGTGTGTGTGTATGTATATATACATATACAGTGGATATAAGAAGTTTACACACCCCTGTTAAAATGCCAGATTTTTGTTATAAAAAAATGAGACCACAATAAATAATTTCAAACCTTTTCCCTCCTTTATTGTGACCTATAAGCTGTACAATTCAACTGAAAAATAAACAAATCTGTTAGGGAAAAAATATATAAAATAAAAAATGTACAATAAGCTGGTTGCATAAGTGTGCACACCCTTAAACTAATACTTTGTTGAAGCACTTTTGATTTAATTACAACATTCAGTCTTATTGTATTTATGTTGCAGTCAGGTTTGTGGATATGTAGTAGGTCAAGCAGGACAGTGTAATTTACAGCTTTGTAGTCTAGGCATAGATCATCCTGTCTGTAGGCAACAGAGAGGAGGGAGAAGAGCTTTTCTTCTGAGTATTATAAGGAGCTCATAAACATTTATTAGTGAAGGTTTTTCAGTTGGGGTAGATATTTGGACAGGTGCATACCAAAAGGTGCATTGCATTCTAGTGTGGGCCTGATGAGGATGAGTAGAGGGCAATGAGGACCTCTGATTACTTAAAAGATATGACCTTCGAAATCAGTTAGGTGAGATAGAACTCTTTCGTAATAATAGTGGATACTTTGTGGTAACAGAAGAGTTCAACTTCCATGACGGTACCTAGGTCTAGTAAAAAACTGCACTGGCTAGAACTCCCAAATCTCCTACTATATAACCAACTGACCATAGCCCATAGGATATTCTAACAAAGGGAAAGAACACCCACACTCCAAAATATTCTGCCACCATATACCAGCTCTAGAACTTTACGCTCCACCAATAACCCACTTACCAGATTTGAGTCACCAGAAATTCAGCCGAGGAATCACTATTCTCAAACTATATAGGCAAAGTCTGGAATTCACTACCATATGAAATATCATCCACCCCGACCCTCTCTCAATTTAAAACATTGCTAAAAACTCACCTAATAAACAAGTGGCTATGCCCCTGCAATACCCCTGACTAGACTAAAACCAGCACTCTCTTCAAGTTAATATTGCCCATAACCCTACCCCCACCTACCAAGCTTATCATACCACGGCTGACTTATATCTGTCAAGTTACCACTGTCAACCATCTATTACATTCTACATCTACTACTACTTAATTACTTCTAAACCCACTCTATTGTAAATGAGCTACTGTCTGAATATTATCCAATTATACCTAACTCCACTACTATGTTGTATAATCTGCTGTGTGTTATCTTTACTGTTTATGGTGTAAACTGACATATTCATTAAAGTGGTTTACATATGAAATCACAGTTTTCTTGTACAAATCTGCTATTCCTATATTAATATCTGTACTGTGTAAATGTCACATATATTATTGTTTGGTTGCTTTTCTCCCCGGGCCTCCATTGAAAATGGACATGTGTCCAGTCGGACTTTCACGGTAAATAAATGTAAAATATATAAATAATAATGGTACTTAAGTATTATCGCAATAAGATATTCGCGTTTGTGAAAACCGCATAAAGATCTTGAAAGAGTGTCATTAATGTTGGCGAAATGTAGTGCAACATGTGTCCTTATACCCCAACATTGTCTTTTCTGTAGTGATGGCAATAAAATTGAAAAAACATACTGTTTGTCTTTCTTTCCGCACTTCACTAGCAGCATTTCTCTTCTTTCAAGTCTGCCTGCTGCGTGGTTCTTTCTCGGGCCAGCACATATTGTGAAAAAACTGTAATGTGCAATTATTTCAACGTGCATGCCATATTGTACTGTCCTGGAAATGGGAGTTGAGATGACCTGAGCGGTATGTGAAAAAAATGCAGTGGCTTTTTGTGGGACTCGGTTGTAAAAGAACAGAAATGCTCTCTGTTAGCTTTCTCTTTCAATCCTGCACATGCTGTGTTGGCCTTGGGAGTGTATGAGTGTTTTACTGGTAAAAGTATCCCATCTGTAGATGTTGCTTTCGCCCCCTTTTTTGGCTGGAGTGGGAACTGTCAGCTGCTTTTTACCTCCTTTTCGGCTGGTATGGGAACTATCAACCTTTAAAAACAGTTCTGGGTAAGGGAATATGCTGAAATACATTAGCAGACATCGCTTTTGCTGCCACGAAAAAAGGAACGTTCAGCGGGCAGACTTAGAATAACCGATATGCTGGCAGTCAAGTGCATAAAGAAATAACCACAGTATGTTTTTTTTACTTTTCAGTAGTAACACTCCCAAAAACAGCCTGAACTGTTACAGAAAACACAGTATTTAACAAACATATTGCCTGATCGTCAACCAGTTGGTATTGCCTTCAAAAATCTGGTTGCGATAATACGTAAGTACCATAATAATAATGACAGCGTGTATTCTGTGGGGTGTGGTGCGTGTGGCATGTGTGTGACAGTTTCTGTTTCCCCATTCTGTATAATAATACATATAATTATTGATGTTTAGCTTTAGGCTGTAATCATTACACTACAAGTTTGTCTGAGTTATGCCTCCTTAGAGGATCCAAGTGCTTTGAGGGGAGTTGCTTATGGCTCCAACCTTGCAAATGTCAATGATTTTGGTTAGCCAGAGGTTTTTAATGTCAGACTTGGTATAAAAAGTAGATACCAAATATGAGTGGCCCCCATATAGAACTCTGATACACCATTGGTGACAAGTCTGTTGAGGATAGTAATTCATTGATTATAATAGAGTGGTGTCTATAATGAGTCAGTTGGCAATCTAATGGTTACATAGCAAGTCTGACCAGTTTGTCATTGATTTCAGACCAGAGTATAGTGGTAAGCTTAAGTTCCATATGTCCCATTTTATGAGGTTCATGATGATCTGTTCCATCACCTTGCAAATGATGTTTGAGATGCTGGAGTTCCTGTCGATTCACCGAAGGTGGTGTCAGTGAATGTAAAAGGATCAAAGTACCTTTCCTGAAACTACTTCCATCAACAGTGGAGACTGGCCTCTTATTCCACTACTATGTAACTTTAAAGTTCATACATCTAGGTTTAGGGGGTGTGAAGATTGTTGCCTCGCATAGGATAGGATGGTGCCTTGGATGTTCTGTGAAATTTTTTGATGAATATTTTTGAATATTTTACATTCATCAAAACTGCCTTTGATAATTGACAAGAATCTATAAGGCTGATAGGTCTATAGTTGCCAGGATGTGCGATGCCTCCTCCTTTGTAGTGAACTACTACAGCCTTTTTCCTGGCTTCTGGTATGTATCCAGTGGTGCGGTTGTGGTTGAATGATTTATGGAGAAGGCTTGATAGGGGGTGTTTCATAATGACCAGGAACCAGCCCAGTATGTCATTAGGACCCATACAGCTGGTGTTTTGGTCTTGGAATGTGCTTTTAGTATCTGTTAAGAGGTAATTCTTGGGGGATATGAACTTGAGCTGACAGGCGGGAGAAGTTGTTGCTGAATATATCTGCAAGGATGTTAGCTATATCTACAGAGTTTGAATGGGTAGTGCCATTAGAGATAAGCTCAATGCAATGCTGGGTATTATTTACGCGGTTCTTTACATAATTAAATAATACTGTGTAGTTATTCTTTGCTGATATAGTAACATTTATTTTATAATTACCTCTGCAGGATTGATCTTGGTCCAGCGTTATTTATTAGCCATTTTCATGTAGGTTGTAACATGCTAAGAGTTTGTTTGATTCTTTAGGACAATGATATTTTTCCTTTTATTGTACAGTTTGTATAAAATGAAGTTCTGACAGAGGGTTTTGTTTCTAAACTTGCTGTTGTATTTATGGTGAGTACGAATAGGACCCCCTGCACAAGAACCAAGATAGGAGTTATACCTCTCAACTGCCCCAAATCTGGCAGAAAATTCAGATATGGGGCTCGAAGTAAGAGACTGCCATAAATTTCTGACTGGCACCTTTAAATTCAGATGTCATTTTTCATTTTACTTCTGCTTGCTCTCTGACTTGATCACTCAGTGTCGATGTACTCTGTGGTGTCACTGATGTTCAAGGATGACAGTTATAAAACTGATGGTGCTACGAGTGAGCAGCAGGAAGTACAGTTCTTGTAAATGTAAAACATATTCAGCGGGCTTTGCTGCTTCAAGTCAATTTGCGACTTGCATGTGATTCGGCCCACATGGTGAGCAGAGGCACAGCACACACACTGTCACACTCAGAGGGTGGAAGGAGGGAGAGCAGACATGGAAGAGGGTTGATTTGACATTTAGAACTTTTGACTGTTGCTCACTTCTGCAACACCACATCACCTCCTGCAAACAGTTCATTCATGCCTTCATGGAAACGCTAACAACAGAAGATTAACCAGACCACCAGCTGCAGGCAGGGCTAGGGCAAATGAAACATCTTCATCTCAGACTCAGTTATCCAAGCAACGAAACAGAAAAGCTAGTGCATCAGCATTGCAGTCACACCACTGTAAGCCAGTCACTGAGCCACCACCAAGTACCAGGCCGGAGGCAGAAAATTAGGAAAGAGGGAGGAGAAGACGACTGGGAATGATAAGGACTGGGAGAGGGAGTGGAACAGCCATGTTCAAAACCACCAAATTCACTACCAGCCCTTCTTTGTAAGTAATTAAGGAAAAATTGTTTTGCAGTTTTGCATGAATACCATTTGTGGCATGGATGTCATCAGTCAATGTTATCATGTAATGTCTGAGTTCTGAATGCAATTAGTGAGTTGCCTGCAATATTAGTTGTTTTATTTACTAGATCCCAAATGCCATCATGCCATTGCTAGCCCAGTAGTCCAGACCAATAGGCAATTTACCATTTACCATTTTAGTTTCGTCTGTTCTTGCTGGTCTGCTGCTGTGTGGTATTATTTTGTAAAGTAATTAAATACTGCTTAATTTAAGAATCAGTCAGCTGTACAAAAGGTTACATAATATCCATATGTTTGCCTCATATTTATCAGTCTGTTTTTCATAATAATTTCTGAATTTTCTGGCAAATCACTGTGGACTGAAGTCACTAAATAAAGACAGACATTTCAGTTTTAGACTTCATATGATATCCTTCAGAAATGCATGCTGATCCAAAACCCGTTATTCTAGCAACTTTCTAATTATAAGAACAAGATGTAAAGTATGTCACTGTCTGATTTGGGGCCTTTGTTACCCCATTATTTTTTGTCTCTGTCCAGAATTCTTGGGCTAAAAAATTAATTGTGTGGTCCAGGGGATTGTCATGATTTTCTACTTCTTATACACAGGCCAACCTCTAGTCATAAACAGCATTTGTTACGTATTTGTATACAGCTTGTATAAATGTGTGTGCTGTGCTATATTGTGTGCAGATGGTTATGCCTTCAAGAGTTGATTGGGTGATGAAATGTGTTTGTTTTTTGGCCAGATGTTCCTATTTTTCATGAAACTGTCCAGATGTCTGCAAGCTGAGAGATATGGCAGGAGTATAACATTTTTTATATTTGTGGTAGTATTCATTATAGGGTCATTGAGAGATGGGAAACTGTTAAATTTTCATAAGTCATCATTGAGAACAAGGAATGCAGGAATTCTCTAAAGATGGCTGGTTTGATTATTGACCTGCACTGAGGCCATATGGTGAATGAGGCAGCATGGTTTTCTGCTTTTACCAGTGAGTTTATAACAGTGGTCAAGGAGCAAACAGGGACTGTACTTGTGAGAACAAGATTAAGTACGTTAGTACATCTGGTGAGGAAAATATTACTTTATCAAGGGATCTTGCAATCTTTCAAAAGTCTTTTGGCTTTTCTCAGTTAGGGGTCGCCACAGTGGAACTCTGGTCTGCTAATGACTGGCAGTGAATTTTTGCGGTGTCAAGTTGCCAGCCCAGCACCCAACCATCAAAGAAAGCACACCCACATGCACCTACCTGCATGTCTTTAAATTCACTCAACCATGGGGAGGACATGTAGACTCCACACAGAAGGTGCTCCAGCTGAGAATCAAACTGGAGAAGGGATCTTGCAATGACTAAGTAAAAATAAAATATTGAATATACTTAGCTAGAAAGGTGCAGATGTGCAGCTTTATGGAGAGGTAGTTAAATTCTCCTAAAAAGAAAGAGTTTTGGTTAATGGAGAGAGACCCCATATTTTTAAGACATGTTTCATGGTTTGTAGGTGTCATGAAGGGGTTCCATAATGGGACAGGCATCTTCAATATCCTTGTCCTGGTTGATTAATTAATTGTACTAATTCATTAATGCCAACAGAATTCATCACAGTGTGGTATTAATCACTCCTGCAGCACTACTTCTGTGGGTCAACTTGTCTCAGTCAAGCTGATAGTGCCTGAAAAGCAGACCACACATGACAGTTTTGTACCACAGTAACTTTATCTTGGTACTGACTTTGTGGCACTTAGTGCTACAGTTATGCACATTAAATATGTGAAAATCACTTCAAACAAACAAGAAATGTAAAATGCTGCTTTTCTTCTTCAGTTGAAAAGATTTTAATTTTCCTAATGAGCTTTAGTTCTAGGTAATTGCTGTCAAGTCTCCCTTCATGCAGGAATGCAACACATGATTATTTAATCTTAAAAAGATTAGGTGGTTTTAAGATTAATTAATTAACTTAAGAAGATTAAGGTTAAGAAGATCACGTTCTTAAAAATACTAAGTTACCCGAAAATGCTGAAAGCACTGTTCCTGTACTTAATATCTTATAAACTCCTGGGAGGAGATCTATGCCTTGCCTTCCAAGCCATTAGGGATCATGTGGTCCTAAATCTCTTGTATCTTTACAAATCAAATAACACAGAAACACCAGAACCAAGGATCTGAATCTTCACCAGCAGATAAAACATGGTGGAGAAATAGGTTCATTGCACAGGGCTTTCCCCACCTCTGGAGTAGACTTATCCTACAAATTAAGCATCTTCTTTCATATTGTACCTGGATAATTGGATGCGTATTCACAAATTCATCCCAGGCTTGGCTGGCCCTCTAGAAAAGTACAGCCTAAGAATGGGCACTGGCAATGAGTCAAGGGTCACAAGACTCAGTTGTCTTGTATTTTCCTATGGCCCTATGAAATGCCAGTATTGAGTTAAATGACCAATGCAGCTCTTTGTACATCACTATATAAGATATTCAGCTGATAGTCAGTGGTTGTTTTTACTTCTGAAGAAACGATATTAACAAAACTTTTATAGAGTTTTTTAAAGACTGGGACAATATATCTTTTCACTGTTATTTATTTATTTATTTTCTAGTTTGTTCATTTGGTATGTTTTTATGACATTTGATTTAACAGTATAGCACTCATTTTATCTTTCTTGTCAGTAAACTTACCATGCTCATGTGGGGCATTTCTGTACCACTTTGCAAAATTATTACATTTTAAACAAGAAAGATACTGCTGCCTCTTTTCTGGACAATTCTTTCTGTGAAATCAGAATCACATTTATTGGCCAAGTATGCATGCATACAAAGAATTTGACTCCAGTTTCAGTGACTCTCCAAGTATGAATTACATAAATGACATACATACAACTATTAAGAACAAGACAAATGACATACAATGCAACTATTAAAAACAAGACAAAAAAGTAAATATACATATACATACAAGGTGCAAAGTACAACTCAGTGCAAGAAATACTGAAATAAACTCTGAAAGAAACAAGTATTAACATTATGTAAACAATACTGCAAAACCCTCGGAGGCTTGGGAAAAAGACTACCCCAACCTAATAAGCTGAGTTAACCATTTATGAACTTGATGGCCTGTGGAAAAAATACTGTTCTTATATCTGTAGACTGCTTGTTTTGAGAAAGAATCTTCCATCACAATTTCTACATTAACTATTTTGTGGTATTTTTTATTCTCATGTTTTATATTATTGAGCAAGCATTTTAATTATTTTTCAAACTGCATTTTTATATATTATTAGTTTACCTCTAACAAATCAAGAGATCTACCATAACATAATAAATAATTTAGTGGGATATTTGGCTGAGTACTTTTCTCCTTAGTTTCGTTGATATACAAATTTGCATTATTTCAGTTTTATATTCATTGGGCCAGATTCACAAAGGCTTGCATGGAGTCTAAGAGTAGAGTAAGACTCCATGCAGCCAACATGTCTGCCTTGCGATCCAGGGACAGCTGGCAGGGGCGTGCAAGAGAGCTTCTAAAATGACTCTTACACGGACAGGGTTAGGTTATGCAAATTACCTCATTTGCTGATGAAAGCTATGGAAATGAGGTACATTTGCAATCCAGGAAACACTAACATGTCCGAGTAAGAGTAGTGTTATTTTCAGAAATGTACTCGGTTGGCAACTGAGTACCGTTCTGCAAATAGCAAAACGGAGCTATGACAGCTCCAAATAAAGGATGCATCCAGTTGAGGAAGCATGCCAATGGCCAGATATATGGCCATTGGCATTTTTACCCATTGCAAAATAATAAAATAATAATATTTTTTTTTCCTCGATCTCCGATGTTTAAGCATAGTGCAGCGTCGCGCAAATGTGTGGCGCTCTAAAAACCCTAAAAACAAAAAAATAAAAGCCACAAATAGAGATTTTATTCAAAATATGCACCTGCCATGCAGGTGAATGGCAGGCTGAAGACAACATGGCTACTGAGTAGTGGTTGCTAAGGGGGGAAGCTCAGTTTGAGAGATGTAACCAAGCATTAGTAGGCAATCCTATGCAAATGAGGGTAAGGATAGTGAATCCCAGTTTTACATGGCATATGAGCAAAGTCCGTGGAGTGTAAGAGTAGGAGAAGGGGAGTATCAGAGTAGAAGATAGGTGACATCATGAGGGGGGTATGTATGATAGAATGTAAGCTCATTGGAGCAGAGTGGCATGCGTTTGCTGTCAGTTACTCATCACTGGAAGATGCGTGTCAACAGGTATCCTAGCTAAAGCCAAGAAATTGAAGGTGTATGCCATGGATAACACTAAAGTTTCTTGTAGAAGTGCCTGCAACGTGTGTGCATGCGGGTGCGTGCCTGTAAAGCTGAGTAAGACTGTGTGCACGCCTGTGTGCGCACATGTAAGCCGGAGTAAGCATGTGTAAGGTTGTTGAAATCAGTGTAAGTGTGCTTTCGCCTGTGTGCATGCATTCAAGCAGGAATCAGCAAGTGTTAGTCCGTGTAAGCATATGTGCGCGCGTGTGAGCTGGTGTGCGCATGTTTGCGCTTGTTTGCGTGGCGCTGCCCCCTGTGGAAACAGGAAGGGAAAAGGAAGCACAACAAATAGTAGGAAGTTAACCAAGGAGAACTAGCAGAGCTAGCAGGTGAAAACAATCAGAATCAGCCAATTACACAGGCAGTACACTAGCCCAGCCCAGCACTTAAAACTCTGCAAACAACTTTCCAGTATGTTTTGCTCAGAGACACTGCAACACTGCAGTAAACTAAGAGAAGTGAAAACTTAAAATGCTTTACTGAGACAAAGAAATGTTAGGGGCTGCCATTGCTGTTATAAGGTGACATATGCAAACTGCTGAGGGTGGTGACAATGCCAGTGCTGCTGAGCAACCCACAGTGAGGAGACAGAGAAGAGTGTACAGGCCCAGGGTAACCTACCAGGGGCTACATGAGCTGGAGATAGTGGAGTGCTATAGAGTGGACAGAGAGCGCCTGAAGCAAATTGTTGAGCTGTGCAGGCCACGCCTCACACACAGAACCAACAGAGGGAAACCCATCCCAGTGAAAACCAAGGTATGTATTGGCCTAAGAATACTAGCAACAGGTACCTTCCAGAGACCAACTGGTGATATGATGGGGATTTCACAGGCATCAGCATCCAGGGTATTGCACCAGTTCCTGAATGCCATGTCAGCACATGTCGGTGATCATGTATATTTCCCCAATTCCCGTGAGGTATTGGCCAGCAATATGCATCTCTTCCAGTAAATAGCAGAATACCCTGAGGTAGTGGGTGCAATTGACTACACGCACATACACATCAAAGCACCAGCTGGTGATTGGGGTAGGGTCTACATCAACCGCAAGGGCTTCCGCTCCATCAACTGCCAGGTCATGTGCGATTCCCAGGGCATAATAATTAATGTGTGTGCTGGCTGCCCTGGAAGCTACCATGATTCCCATATCTGGCATCTGACGCAGCTGTATCAGATATTTGCCAATGGGGACATCCCTGATGGTCACCTACTGGGGGGATGCTGGATATGCACTTGGAGCCATGGCTGATGACACCCATCAGAAATGCACACACACCTGAACAGGAATGCTATAATGAGGCACACGCACAAACATAAAATGTAATTGAGCATGTGTTTGGCTGCTCAAGTCATGGTTCAGGTGCCTGAACACATCTGGTGGAGCCTTGCAGTACTCACCAACTACATGTACCCAAATAGTCATGGTATGTGCTATGCTACATAATATGATCCTGTGAAAACAGCTGCAGCAGGAGCAGCATAGGGCCAGGCCAAACAGCTCCCCACCATTGCCAAGGCCATCACAGGCAGAATGTGACTCGGAGGGGGAACAACCTGAGCCTGCCCCAGTATTCAGAAGGAGGAGTGCCCAGTATGCTTTGGCCTTGGCAAAGTGGTAACGCATAGCACATACACTGGCTCAGTAGGAACCCTGGAAATGATACCTCTCTCTGACTCGCACATATAGTAAAAGGGATGCCTAACTTGACACTACCTGTTTTCAAACATGTATAGAGAGTGTACTATGTGCATCCGACATAGGCAGCCCTGCAGCACCACCTGAGGCATGATTGCCATGTTTTAAGCAATATAAAGCAGTGCTAAACAGCTTTTACCACTATGTAGTATATGTAAACAAAATTGCACACACTAAGTAGCACAACTTTGGGCAATGTTGAGCAATATTGGGCAACATTTAGCAATGTTGGTTAATGTTGAGCAATGTTGGGCAAGTTCGGTCAAAGTTGGGCATAGTTGAGCAAAAGCAGGTAAACATGCTCATATTTGCTTTACTGGTCCTTAAGCAGTCTGGTCTGCCCAGTATGAAAATATAAAGCAGTGACAGTCCTCGAACCCAGGATACTGTGCACTATAGTCACAGTACTGAACCACTAAACCATGACAGTATTTCACTGGTCAGCCTGTATGAAGAAATGTTGATAAGTCCATGCAAAGTGTCTCATGGAAACCCTGCAGGCACAGCATAATCCCTGTAGAGTTATGATACAAAGGTGAGCCCTACAGTAAAAATACAACTTGATTTTCAACATACATATAGTATAAATGTTAATATTGGGCATGTTCACACACGTCAACAAATGTAGTGGACTTCAGACAGCAACATACTGAAAGGTCACACTGGGCATGCTCACACACTTGAATAAATGAGGCAAATGTCAGGCAACAACATACTGAAAGTCCAAACTGGGCATGCTCACACACTTAGCCCATGTCTGAGTACAGCAGTGAGCCACACATATCTGGCAGTTGCATGTGTTGACCCAGGAACCTCTCACTATTCACCAATCCTGACTTGTGCACACAGTTATATGACAACAGACACATATATAATATATTGGAACCCTGTCATAATCAAATATGTACTACAGATACTTAGGTTGTTCATAGAAAGTGGAAAACAAAGAAGATAAAAAAAACCTGAAATCAGTATCATCAATAAACAATGTGCACTCCAAACATTATCCAATCCAGGTTATGGAAAGATTATCTGCGAAGGAGTCCATACAGAACCATGACACTTCCTTCAGCTATGTCATAAATAGCAATGTACACTCATATATGTCCTGAGTCAGGGCCAACTGTAAATGACTGACAATGCCAACATCCTGTCAGACAGGCCCATACATACATACCCACCTCCCACTGACAAAAGGCCCTATCATCATACCAGGAGATATCACATGTAGAATGGGTAAACAGCTCCTTCCAAAGCTGAAAACATAGCATCAATTGGATTACATTGTTTCCCTATATGTGTCATAAGTGAACTGCAAAACAAACAGACCCTGCCCCTGAACAGTCTGTTGAGCCTCACCCTCTCTACAGGATAGGAAACTGTTGAATGGGTTACAGCAACATATGGCACACTACACAAGTGCTGGTGCACAACAGACCATGGGAACTATGGTCTTATAAGCCTATGAAGTCTGATCTACAAGGCCATGGAGTCCATCATGATTGAAGTCATAAACAGAGCTATTGGAAGCCTACAAACACACAACCCTACCAACTTTGGTTTGGTCATGGGCAGATCATGGTTCCCAAACCTGCTAGACTGTTTGCAAGGCAGCCACCCAGGACATACATCAATGAAATGAGCTACACGTCTCACATAGAATTTGAATAGCCCTTTTCCAACATCCCAGACACATGTCGTATCCACAAAATCAACAACCTGTGCATAAATATGTATTGTCATCTGATGGATTGGCAACTGGGCCACAGATAGATCACACAAGGTAAGAACTGTGGAGTCCTGTTCAAGCTGGTAACACCTGCTGTCCCCCATGGCTCAATCCTGGGATTGCATAAAACAAAGTGCACACACATTACCATGTCTACTCTGATGATGTCAGCATCCTACGAATATAGCAGTGGAAAGGAAAACTCCAAGGAAAGCATATAGCGTGTTGTGTTAATTCGTATCTCACTAGTATCATAACATAGTTAGGTAGGGGGTTGAATCCTGCAATTGCTGAGTGTGTGTGTGGGGGGGTATGTGTCTGTGTGAGTTCCTTTGAGAGGAGTGCCCTTTTTGGAGACTAGGAAAACACCTTAAAAGTGTTATATCCCTCTTTGTCAAGTCTGATGATGTCAGCATCCTACAAATATAGCAGTGGAAATGGAAACTCCCAGTAAATCATATAGCGTGTCGTGTTAATGTGTATCTCTCTAGTATCATAACATAGTTAGATAGGGGTTTGAATCCTACAATTGCTGAGTGTGTGTGTGTGTGTGTGACACTGTTGGTCAATGTGTTGTGGGTTCTGCTTTTACTACTGCATGACATATCAGTATAACAACAGTATGTGCATTGCACGCTTCAGGTATCTGTGTGGCAAATACATATATGTACATGTGACCTCAATTAGTTCATAGGAGCGAAGCTTGCTTTCTACATGAATACATCTGTTACCTTTGACAGATTGTGCTGCTGCTTCTCTGCTGCTTCTCAGACCTTAGGTCACATATGTATGTTTGTGACAAGGCCAGCCACTGTAGTGATCTGTGGCCCAGGGCATCTGTGTCACACACACCCACGACAGTTTCTATAGAATAGTGTGAGCGTTCATGCCTGCGGTATATGTCAGACATGTTCAAACACAACAAAGTCTGTCAATACTGGACATACATTATAGGTGCACAACAACAATGTGGATATGATTACAGAGCCCTTATTGCTTATGTGATACACCGAGGGATGTATGTACACATCGATACCCATTGTACATGTTGGGCACTACTACCTATGTGGTTCTGTCGGGATACTATGCATAGTAAATGTGGATGACTATGCTATAGGTGGCTTATAGCTTTACAGCATGTGTTGGACAACAGGTATCTGTCTGTATGATACCCTTGTAGAGGATAAGTGTCTCATCTGGAGAATGCAATGTAGGCACTGTATGCATTTCCAGATGTAGACAGACATATCCCTAGTGTGTTTGCTTGTACCTAAGAGGGCTATATGCCAAACAGGAGTAGTCCCAGGAATGGGTGGCAGGGTGGCGGTAAATACCACTGGTTACTGGTATAGTATAGTACCGGAAGGATCCAAATGCTACTGAGTGTCCTACATCTGTGTGTCAGTTGTCAAGACATCATCTAACGATTGGTTATAGTCAGGCTGTTGAGGTTGTGTATACTACCAGAATGCAAACCAATGACAGATAGTAACAGTATCACCCACAGCATAGTGTCAAACCATGTCATACACACATGTGTACCCAAGTTAAAACATATGTGTAGTAAAATGCATACTGGCCACCAATAGAAAATATGAAGTGTTCACACTGTGTAATACAGGGCATGTCACCCTTCCCATGTGTCCACTATGCATGTACAGGCAGACAGTGCACCTCCACCATGTTCACAAATGTACACCTGCAAATCTGTACTGCACACATCACACACATACTGTCCACTCACCAACACATGCTGCCAAAACTACACACATCAGCCAAGTGGCACATGGGCGGACAATACATTTTTGGAATTAACACTGGTGTAAACAATATTACATTGATAATCATAGCTTTAATGCATCATGCCTGCTCAGATACCTACAAGGATATCATTACACTTTACTGTTGACAACATGCTAACATTGCTACACTGCTATAAAGTCCCCCTGTGCATCAGCACCATGTTAGCCTGTTCCTGCATCGATGTTACAGATGACAGGAAGTGGCACAGTTTCATCACATGCACAGGGTGTGTTGTTGGTTTTCCAAAGCCCAACATTGACCCATCCAATCGACATGTGTGTGTGTGTGTGTGTGTGTGTGTGTGTGTGTGTGTGTGTGTGTGTGTGTGTGTGTGTGTGTGTGTGTGAGGGACAACAGTACAGCATGGGTCAATGTTGATGTAATGTGTGTTTGTGTATGTGTTAGCCCTAGGTGTTTGGTTTATGTGTGTGTGTCTGCATGCACACAGTTCCACCATGTGGCTGCCATATATGGGAGGTTGTGGGACAGCCACAGACTGTACCTGCCAGGCTGTACAGATCACCGTCTCTGGCCATGGACACAGTACCTGTGCCTGGCAGGGGTGCCACGGACAGTATCGGGTACTAAGCCAGACTGGGTACTATCATCAGAGGCAGAGGGATGTTGACTGGACCCATGTCCCTGCTGGGACTGGCCAGAGCCATGTGCACATGGTTTTCTATGATGGTCTATTGACAGCCCAGCCCCAACATTGCTGGGGCTGGTACTGCCACTATGGGAGTGGCTCTGACTTGTGTGTCATACGCAATGACTGCCAGCCTATGATATTGCTGGCATATGTCCACGTCCACGTCTCAGCCATCCTGCACTGTCCTGGCACATGGGCATGACATTGCAGAGGACATCTAATGTCTCCCCTCAATGACTTTGGTGTAATTACGGATGGCACCGGCAAGGTCACGGATACTGTCATTGATAGCGGTGTTATGGGCCCTCTGCGCCCTTAGTCCCTGTCTGGTGTACCATTTCATATGTGCCTGTGCCTGCATTGCAGCCTGGAACATACCTGAGGTTGTAAGACCTGTGGGGGCACTTCTGCCAGGGGCATTACGACCAGCAGTGCTCCCACGAGAACCCCTGGACATCCACCTATGTGGTACCATTCCAGGAATCTGGGTATGGCTGCTGTGAGGAGATGCATGTGCCATAGATACCACACTATCCTGGTCAATGCCTACTGTATGCTGTCCCTCAGCTAAGGTCATTGGTGATGAGGGATGTATTGGCAGTATGAATGTGCACATAGATGGGGTAAAAAGCTGTGTACTGTCGATTGGTGGCCCAACGACAGACCCTGTCAAACCTGCCTGTGCCACAATACATGTATCATCATTCCCACTATTTATGGCAGTGTCTTCAGGTTCCCTGATGGACTCAAACAACACAATCTCAGCACCTGTGAGAGGAAGACAGGAAACACACTTTACAATATGCACATGATGTTAGCAAACATGCACACATGCACACATGCACACATGAACACATGCACACATACGCACATGAACACATGCACACATGCACACATGCACACATGTACACATGCACACATGAACACATGAACACATGCACACATACACACATGAACACATGAACACATGAACACATGCACACATGAACACATGAACACATGCACACATGAACACAAATACACTACTCACTAAAGTAGACACACACACACACACACACACACACACACACACACACACACACACACACACACACACACACACACACACACCAACAGCAATCTAGAACATACCCATTAGTGGTTGATGGTGGAGTACAGTATCACAAACCAAAGAGTCCTATCACACGTGTCAGCATGCAGGATGAGTGTTGCTCAACAGTATGCAGTGTGATTGTAGAGAGTCCTTGTTAATAACAGTATACATGTCTTTGATGCATTGGCCTCACCATGGAACACAATGTGTACATGGACACAACATTGATGTGCAAGTATTAAATGATTTTCAATGTCCTGTGCACCATCACTCACAGGTATACATACCATGGCTGGATGCACACAACTGTCAGGTGTATAGCAATGAATGCTATGTGTAGCACTGTAGTTACTGTAACTGGATGTAGTGTAGTATCATGAGCCATCATCAGGCAGCATCATGTGGTCACTCAAGGCCACTAATGTGTGCCACACTGGCAACTATCTTGCTGTACCTGAACTGCAGCACTGTGGCTACATTAACCATTTCACAGGCAGTTGTTACATGGGTATGTAAGGTGTTCAATAGGGA
Source organism: Protopterus annectens (assembly GCF_019279795.1). NCBI lineage: Eukaryota > Metazoa > Chordata > Ceratodontiformes > Protopteridae > Protopterus > Protopterus annectens. The sequence goes on along the minus strand of NC_056730.1, from coordinate 417,384,328 downwards.
GCATTGCCTAACATTAATGTGCTGTTTGTTGAAGAGTTTTGCACCACCCCATGATAGGCCTCTACCTCTCAGGTATAGTATGTGTGCTGTGTGGATGACATTTGGGATACTGGAGTCTGACCTTACAGCAGGTGTCCAAATACGCCATGTGTATCATATTAACACGTACTGCGTATGACAAAGTGGTGTATGTTGTGTGCATGTGTATTGACTCTGCCTATACAATGTCCACTACAGTGTACCACAGTTGTTTGGGATGCTCTGTGTATAACATGTGTTTGAGGCAGCTACTCATGTTACTGGGATGTGCATAGCCCCACAGAAAACATGCAGAGCATGCATTATGTGTAGGTATTTTACATGTCTATATGGCCTACAACTCACCTATGACATGCACATGTTATTTGCTATATTAAATGTAGAACACTCACCAGCATGGGTCTGCTGTCTTGCTGTCACACCAGAGGGACCTACAAGGATATGAGACAGTTTGTCAGTGTCAACAATTATGGCATTGCTGCTGTGAGTTTGCAATTTTACAGTAGTACAACAGTTGACAGTCACAGGCATACAGATTATGTTCCAAATTATCAGTATTGCACAACACCAGGCTCCACATCTTCCAAATACACAGTACACATCTGACATATGCATGTTCTAACAATCGAGCTAACCGTAGTATACAGATATGCCATGTTACCTACACGCTCAGAGTCAACTTGCTGGGTGACTCCGGCCTCCATGATGACACATATCTGTTGTAGTGGTTGTCCAGGAGCCACCATGCTGAGGAGCAGCTCTTCCACTCTGGTGAGGGGCGGATGTAATGCTGCACCACCATCTGTGGCAAGCTGTTGTCTACAGACATCGGAGGCATTCTGCCGGACATGTCTAATTAAATCACTGCAGTGATGGCGTACCTGCTCATAAGTCTGGTTATGCATGCCTATGTCATTAACCTGATGGACAACATCTTGCCACAGTGCAGTGCGCTCATGCTGGTCCTGGCTGGTTCTGGAGAACAGCAGGGTGTGATGTTGTACTAGGGTGGATATAATGATTTCCTCCTCTTCAGGGGAATACGCAGGGTTGCAATGGTGAGACATGTCCCTGAAAGACAATAAAACAATTATTGTGAACAAGTCATGTGGCACACTTAACATTCTAAAGTACAGATATCAATGAAATGCCATATATAGCAACCTATTGGCTGTCAGTAGATACACACTTTTAATACCACATAGCAGTGCTCAGCCCACAACTGCCTGACAGTGCCAGGCACGTTCTATATATTAAACCATGTTCTGCACAGCAACAAAGTGAAACCAGTATGTAAGACTATATAACAGCACATGGCACACTGTATGTGACACAATGCACCACCTAGCCACAGGAGGTATATATGAAGCTAATGCATACAGAAATATGTCATCCATTGAAATGATTGTAAAGTACAGTTACAGTACTACCAGTACACCACACTACTTGTTGATAGCAAACCCTTAAATAACATATGTGCACATTCATCAATATAGGTGGCATACTGCTGTACTACACTATACATGTTGCTAGATATGCACTTATATCCTGTAACACACATATGACTGAGGCCATGTTATAGGCATACCCACACACACATCAGACATACCTACAAGACACAAAGGTATGGCAACACAGATAAGCTTTACCTGTGTACCATACAGTACTGTGTTTCAGCACTTACAAAACCTTATGCCTGAGGTATGTAATGTGTGAGGACTACAGGTAACAAACAAAACAGTGTTTCCAAGCAATGTGGATTTACACCATACTGTGCTGTTTAGGCCTACAGCTTCAGGTAGTACTACAGTTCATACGGGATTTGTATTCACTAGTGTTAACAATCAATAAGCATACATATACTGCTTTAGCCTACAATGGCACACTCCAGGCAACACCATGGGACTACATCACACCGTATGCAATACTGCTTTTCCTGCCTAGCAATAACATACATATATTTTGCGGGGATCAGAGCTAGAACACTACATACCATGATATAAACAGTTTCCCACTAGGCTATCACACATATACACAACGTTGACACATTCACCTACACATTCACCATCACACTCGGTCAACCTCACATAGCAATTAATGCAACATGTACAGGTGTGTGTGTATCGGGTCCTAGGTAGCTCATAGGCTATTAGCCATAGGGCCTATAGAAGCCTAGCCATATGGTACCCTGCCCTTCAACACCCATGTAATTTAAGTTCATGTGCACCTGTCATGCAGAGCCACAGAGGTGATTCCCAAGTTGTATTTCCTATCTCATATCTATTCATCATAATTATTCATGACGACTGCTAATGAGGACCTTTCTTTGCTATTGATAGGTAGTTAGTTACAGAGTATGGTAAGTGTCTGAGATGAGAATGTACCACTCCAGCGTGTTCTGTTTTTTGACGTTACAAGGTTTAGATCAGTACAGTGTGTAGCTTGTAGGGATTTTGATCTGTTTACATGGAGCATGTCCAACACCTGTGGGTTTGGCATAGCTTTGTATGTTAGGCAGAGGTTGGCTCTGGGTAGGCGGTATGTGGCACAGTGTAGCTGTGGTTTTGTAAGACAGTCTGCATAGGGTATCTGTTTGAGTCTGGTAATACTCTTTGTGAGGTTTGTGCCTGGCATCTACAGTTGCTGTAGATGTCTTCTGAGGTACATACCAAAAGGGCCATTGTACTCTATGATGGGTTTTATGACTGATGAGTAGAGTGGAACACTGACCTCTTATTCCATGGATGAAACACCTTTTCTGATGACATGTGGACTGTACACAGTTTACATGACTAGTGTGGTGCTGTGATTATCAAAAGGGACACTACTGTCCACCTGTGTCCCGTGGTCTGTTATCACACTTTTGGTGTTGAGTAGACTACCACCTATGTGGTAGTTCATGGGTACAGGGATTTTAACAAAAGGGATGGCAATACATTTATAACATTGAGCTTGAGCGTACATATAAACATCCATTGGTGTACATGTAGATTTACATGTAGGCACATATACAGTCCACCTTTCATGGTGGGAATATCAATTATGCAAAGGTTGAGAGGGATACAGTTATGTAATAATTTTGCACAGTCTTGTGCAGAATGCATTGAAGGTATTCTCAGCCCATGTATCCTTAGCAGGACTCCCTGTCTGGATGACTAAAAACTTGACATATCATACCCACAGCGTTTAGACACCACATGTCATATACCAGCACTGTATGCTGTCTTGTTTGCCACACACTACAACCTACATGAAAATATGCACATAACAACCTTCACCAACATATATATGTCCACCCTTCACAAACAGTTGCAGTATGTCCCTTGCTCTATGCACATGTTAAGATGCTAATATATCTGACACATAAATATCTCTACATATGTGTGTGCCATACACACACAAGGTACACACTGTTGTAAGTCCATAGACCTCACGGGTGACCTGTTGGGCCTTGCTACAACATGAACAGTTGTCACATGTGTGCATAACAGTAATATTACAGGGAGTATTTATAGCTGCTAATGCTACATTACTATACTAGCCTGGTACAGCAGTTGCCAATGCTAAGCTACACATTATATGACTATCATGCATGTGTTACTCTGTCACATCCAGGTTTATATAGCTGTTTGCACTACTCCCCCAAACAGCCATTATACACAGTACTGTACAGAACATAGATGACATGATCAGATGTTTGACATTTAATGCTGAGCTACATATGTCACAGTTATGTCCCACTGCACACAGCTACACACTAATTTATCCATGGCAGTAGTCATGCATGGCATCAGTGCATACATACCTATTGCTGCCACATATGCATGTTTCAAAGTATTTACAGTACTCTTCATAAACATCTACTACTTGCCGGTAACCACATATCTGTTACATACCTGTTTGTCAATTTCAGGTCCATCTGTGTATGTTTTGACAATTTTATTATTTTTTTTTTTGGTATTACTTAAGTAAAGATTGCTTTTTCTCAATTCCTTTTGGTTATTAATTAAGTTTTTTTTACTTAATATATTTGGTTAGTAATGCAGTCATTTTTTTTACTTAATTAAACTTTTGTTTTATTAAGTTATAATTATCTTTTACTCCTCCCCAGGTTCACTGATGCTATAACACGTGCAACATAATGATTGCATGTGGGGATAGCAAGTACAGTCTGCTTTTATAGGTATCAGCATATGTGCATGTGATGCCCTCTGCATCAATTGGTGCCCAGCATTTGGTAAATGCATATAGCCTGCTGTGTGGTAATTGCAGTACTCACTGTCATAGCAACCCAATGCTTTAAATTGCTAGGTTTTGTAGGCGTAGCCCTTTTAGATTTCCAGAGTGGGGCCCATGCTTGTTTGCTGTGGACACTGTTGTTTGAGTCAGAAGGCTGGTATACTTCTTATATCTGAAGCTAGAGGTGTAGACAGTGATGTACATGTTGTACTCAGACCTGATTGTTGCCACTTCCAGTACAGAGCTATCAGTGTAGAGTTTAATTCAACCCTACAAATGCTTACACAATATATATTTGAGTATGTAGTTTCTTTTCTACTTATGTAATTAACTGCCATACAAAAGTAGTTATTGAGAAGTATTCTTTTGGCACATGAACTGTTTGTGAACTGTTATACTGTGCATATTGATGTACTTACTTCTTCAGGGTTTGTGTTTTTTATTGTTGACATTAGCACAGGATTCTCAGGTAAACTGGACAATTCCACAAATGAGTATGCCTACCTACATCCTTGGTAGACCCTAAACACACACGTATATTTGAAATTTGGGGGGGTGCAGACATACAGAGAGCATTACTTCTTATTGTGTGAGAAAGCTTACACACTGGGCTTAAAGGATTGGTGTGTACCTATTAGTTTATCAAGGCAGGTGGTCTGTCTGCATAGTTCCCAACTGTGAACCTATCCAGATGGTAGCCAGATGTTAGCCTGTTATTCTTTGTCTATGCAACCCACAGGTGTTTTCAGCACTGGTACAATGGCATTGTTACAGTCAGTTGCTACCAGTACATGGCTACAGCCTTTGGTATTTTTGTGTTGTACTCCTACATAAGGGCATGCTTGTGGAAGTCTTCCCAAAGCTATTTGAAGAGTGTGTAACAGCAGATAAGCTGATATGCCTGTGTGTTTGTGCCTCTGCCAGGCCTATGAAACACTCAGATACATATTTGCATGGAGTCAGGGATAGGTAGTTAAACGTGAGGTACACCTTCCAAATAATAGAGACAGTAAGTGTAGACTTGAGTGAAGCAGTGCATATGGATTAGTACACCATTTATGAAGTACAAGCGGTGTCTACTGTTATTATTGTCATTATTCATTGTGTAATACCCCACCTCTCTGACTAACGTCAATACTTTTCAGAGGGATTCAGAGGGACACAGCTAAAATATGTTTTACAATCAGGGACATCCCTGAAAAGTAGTCACAGTTAGGAAGTATGGCCTCTGCCCCAATCAGATATGCCAGTGTTTGTCCTGCTATGATACTGTGTGGGGGTTGTAAAGTGCCTCTATAACATTATTTGCTGCTAGAATGGCTGCTTCTCTTATCACAGTAATGTAATGTAATTCCACAACAATTGCTGGTAAAGATCCACAGAACAAGCTTTGTGTTATGGCCTTCCTATTTTTCATTTACATTCACTCATTGTATTGCATGATATATTTATTTCAGCACCAAGTTATTGTATATCTGCTGTGGCTTAGTGGTACTTCATGCAGTAAGTGTGTCCAACGTCTGGGGTTCGAGACTGACAGAGGTGTTTTATTTTGCTGCTGAGCAGAACAAGGGGCCTGGCATACTGAGTGACTAAGGCACTTTTAAGCAGTTCTAAGTGGGTTTGCGTGAGTTTGCGTGAGTTTGCGCGATGCTTAGCTACGCGCACACATGCGCACACTCACTCAAACCTGCTAACTACTGCTTAAAAGTGCTTACTCCCACTAACCCTGTGCTAATTTCTTTGAAAGAAAAGAAAATGGGGAGATAGGAAAGTGGTGAAAAAGGGAGCACAAAGAGGGAAAGACAGTAGGGAAACCAGCTCAGGATGTGCAGGACGGGTGTAGAGAAGGTCCATAGCTGCCCATTTCTTTACCAACAACAGCTGTGCATGTGTTACATATTTGGAGTGAAATTTGAAACCTTCCACCCCTGAGAGAGGGGTGAGGACAACAAAGTATGTTGTACTGCCAATTATAATTATCAGTTTACATGTCCAGCAGACATGTGCGAAATGGGCAGCTATGAATGGGACGTAATTTTTTTGTGGGAACAGATTGCCCTTTTTTTTCTTTTTTTTTTTTTTCAGGTGAGAGTGGAATGTGAGGTAGAGGAAGTAGGTATATTTTAAGAGGAAGGTTGAGGAGGTAAACAGACAAGACAAACAAGACGCATACAGGGGTGGAGCATGATACATGGGGTGGGTGAACACAATTGATGGGGATGGATGTTTGAAAATCGCAAGCCCATGAGCCCACAGATGGTAACAGTGGAACTGAGATCCCCACCTATGGGCAGTCACCATTGCACCATCACAGCCCCGAGGGTGGCTCTGCTGGGGGCTGAGTAGGAGGGGCAGGCTCACCCATGAGTCACGCCACTCTCACCTCGAGCTGGCGTAGGGGATCAGTGACTAAACACTGGGTCTCCCTACGCACCACATCCCGGACCCTTCGGAGGGGGACAGGTGACCCTTCTCCGCCCACGCTTGCAGGGGGGGTGAGCCCCATCCCCTGCAGTGCTTCCACCTGAAGGTGGCACAGGACCAACGGAGGAGGGGAGTCTGGGCTGGGCACCGGACCTGCTGGTGCCAGGTGCAATCTCCAGCTGAGGAGGGACAGGTGGGTCCGCTGGGACCAGCCTTCCCATACGTTCTGTGATTAGGTGTGTTTAATTACAACATAGACAACAGCATTCCAAATTAGTTGTAACAGCATGCAATAATATTCCCATTAACCCAACACACCAGGGTTCCAACAGTTGAACAGCAAGCATAACACATGCATATATTGAACAACAGTGGACATTACAACAGCATGCAGGGATGATTGGTGGCAACAGGCCACCAAGATTGTGGTGTTTGAACAGGGCACATGCATCAAAGTAAATGCAGATATTTATAGAACAATAGGACGTATGTCCCAACAAATGTTTTGAGATTAGACATACCCATTGAGGTGTGGAATTGCATTGTTTATGCACATACAGTAGGGTTTAAAAAGAAACCTCCGTTAACATCTTATAAGTACTTTTAGTCTACACTACATTCCTATTGACTGCAGGTGTATATCCCCTACATGTATTATTATACTAGGCAACATGCATTAGGTTGTGTAATGGGTTTGGCTAGTTCATTATATACCTGACCTATATCTGACATACTAACTGTCCAAGATGCAGATGTTACTGCTACATAGTTACATATTTTATTTATATTTATATATCTACATATCGGGATGTGTTCACATGACATTTTCAGTTAAATTTCTATAGAACCCTACATTTCATGTAGCACACTCACATTTTTGGGGAACACATTAACAAGCTACTCGTGTGCCAGATTTACCTATGCATGCCAGCCATTAAACGACTGTTGAGGACTGTATATATGCTTCACAGCTACTGGCACTTCCTTCATCCACTTTATATGGGACTGCCCAACTGTGGGTTGACAGCACTTAATACAACAGTACTATTTATATAATTTAAGGGTACAACAACATTTCAAAGTAAGTGACACAGACACACTCCAATTATTATACCTTTATTAATTACATTACACACTTTTCTACAGGCTCTCTCCTTTATTTGATATTACAGTGCATACGGAAGACTTATTCAAGACATATTATACCTTTATTAATAAGTTACAACACTCTTTTTCAGGCTCGCTCACTTATTTTATATGACAGTACATGCAGAGATATTAGTCCGGACTAATTTTACCTTTATTAATGGTTTACTACACTCTTTTTCTGTCTGTCTGACTTAATTTATATAACAGTACATGCAGAGGAATTATTCAGGGCATTTTCTGGCTGTATTATTGGGCTACAACACTTTTTTTCGGGCTATCTCACCAATTTTATATAACAATACATGCAGAATAATTACTAACCTGCCTGAATCCCCCCCATTGTATATGTCAGTAACTTTAAAAAATGGTATGCCTCAGTGTGTATTTTTCTCAAGTTAGAATATGTTGTAAGTTTATAAATTGCATCAAAGTACTGGTCTATTATTTACTCCTGCTGTTGGTGTATCTGTCCCTCCTTCCCTCTTTCTCTCTCATGCACACACACACACACACACACACACACACACACACACACACACACACACACACACACACGAACATGCAAAAGGAAGCACGCATACACATATGGGATGTCATTTCATCAACAATGAAGTAGAGTTTCACATTTGGTCAGCCGCTGTTCCTGTTGTCTTATATCTGGAGATGACTTTTGTATTCTGTGAGTATTTCCCATTTCCTGGTGGCTGAGTGACTGTGGAGTTGGCATATGTGAGCATGGGGATAAGGCCAATTATATAACTTTTTATATGGAAGCTGTGTTTGCAGTTAGTTTTACACTTTATTTATTTATTAGCAATCACAAATGCTATTATGCTTGCATATATGATCATATTTGCTGCTGATTAAACTTGAATTTATGATTGTGTCTGCTGCTGTTTTGTATTTGGTCTACCATAGCAGTGTTTTGTGGATGACTACATGGAAGTATATATAAGTTAATGTCACTTACATGAAACAAAGGTTTGTTGGAGCTAACATAGAACTTCACTCAACGGCATAATCCATTCACTTCTCAAACAAAATAAAAAAGTGATTGTGTAAGTCCCCAGTACGCCCAAAATGTAACAGTCTAATTCCAGCATCACAGTACAGTGGTGAAAAGAATGAACTTCCTTAACCCCACTGCTCACTGATCTCAAACTAACGCATACACTGACTCATTGATCATATACTCAGACATACACACATACTTTTAACACCAGTGTTGCACTTATTCACATACACACACACACACACGCAGACACACACACACACACACACACACACACACACACACACACACACACACACACACACACACACACAAACTTCATAGTTACATGCATATGCCTAGAGGCTTCATTCATCAGATCTCACACACACCCACATATACATACATACATACACAAACACACAGAAACACACACACATGTAGAAACATACATATACATTGTTAACAATAAGATCTCTAATTCAAACTTAACATTTCCATCAACTATTCTCACTTTAGCATATATAAACTTTCACTGATCTACTACTGATTCACAAACAGTTGTATACTCTCTTCCACAAGCAGTTTTATACTCTCTTACATTCACACATACAGGCCATACCTCTCAACCTTTCAGTTTAAATAATCTGGACAAAGACCTAAAAATAGGGACAAATTTAAAATATTGCTCTTACAAATTTAGAAAGTTGCTAGAATAAAAGATCTTGTATTACCATGCATTTTCTGAAGGGTTTGAAGTCTGAAACTCAATTGCCTGTCATTATTTAGTAAAATCAGTCCACAAAAATCCAGAAAGCCACAAACTTTATGATGAACAGACCAAAAATATAAGTCAAAAATTTTGACAACTGAGAGGTATGATACAGGTTTTCACCAAAATGGGAATGGATATAACTTTCTGATCACTCTCACTTTGGCAAAAGTATTTTTATGGAAAGATTTGACCATACATGCCTACATGTCTGTCTACATGTCAGATTATCTATCTGTGTGTGTGTGTGTGTGTGTGTGTGTGTGTGTGTGTGTGTGTATATATATATATATATATATATATATATATATATATATATATATTTTTTTTTTTTTTTTTTTTTTTTAAAGATAGATACATACATATATATATCTAATAGACACACACACACACACACACACACACACACACACACACACACACACACACACACACACTGAGTGAGAGACACATAATTAACTTTTCCTCCAGCCATGTGAGACATTACTGCTTTTATCTTCTACTCTTGTACTTCACTGAATTAATAACAGTTAAATCATTCCCAAAATGTTAACATGCTTATGTCAGTTTGGATCAAATGATTATAAATAAATGTGGTGAGGCTGACTGATGCAGACATTTTCATAATATCTGGGTAGTTATTTTCAAATTCATTTGGATTTTCATTGAGGCTTTTATGATGTACTGTGTAGTTTAATGCTGAAGTTATTTCACCTTGAGTTATTTGAAAAAGTGTTATAACTACTGGAAATAATTTATGTTCCTTGACAGGCAATAATCTGAAGTTAGTTACTTTGTACTTGGATTAATCTGGAATGTTCTCTTTATTTTTCTTCATTTAATCTATGCAAAAGTAATATTTCCAGTATTTATGGCTGAGTTCTTTTGTGAAAAGTTAGAGTTAGCTTTGGAGGTTAAATTAATGTATTCAGTTTCATATTCGTCACTTTGATAGTTTTTTTTTTTCTATAACCCTCTCCAGTAGTTTATTTGTTTTTAATGTTCAGTGCCATAAAATGTAAGTATTGTGTATAAATCCCCTGAATTTGTTGATTTCTATCTGATATTATAGCCAAGTTGGAGGATTAGTAGGCAGCTTTAGGTAGTTGGTCTGGGCTGGCACTCCATCTGAGTGAAATAATAAAATAAAATAATAAAATGACACATCATAAAATCATTAAAAGACAATTGTATGAAATTCTACCTATATTGGATGTCATGCAATAGCATGTTCTTATTTAGCCATTTGTTTATTTATTTCAATTTGTAAAGCAGGGTAGAGCACATTTTAGACCATAGCTCAGAGTTTATATACAAGAGGCCACAAAAAATTAAAATATTATGAACAAAGGTAGAACTACAATGACCAAACAGCAACAACACATGAGAACTTGTGGACTGAATCCAGTTACACTAGCATAATCCCTTTGCTAACTCAATGTAATACAAATATATTGAGTTCCATAAATAAAACATACAAAATGGCAATGTATGTGGCATATACAATGGAAGCAACTGTAAAAAGGAAAATTGTGCTAGTAAGGGGGATAGGTAGGAATAAATTAGTAAAGAGGAACTAAAAGCATTCTGTGAGAAAATAATAAAACAATGTGAAATTATGAAGAGGTGGATATGCAAGATATTCATATGGGGTAATGGTATGTATAAAACATTTACATTTGGCAGTTTCAATGAGTCTTTGAGTCTTTTTTAAGGGCTTTACAAATGACTTTCCATAGCTTGGAAATGCTGTGATCACTATAAGAGGGCCTGATGTTAGTTGCAAAAGGAGGAGGTATAGGGGTAAGCAATCAAAAATTGTATTGTGAGTGCCTGACTGAGAGTCTGCTAGAGAACAAGGGAACAATGCATTTAAAATAGTCTCTACATAAGAAAACTGAGGAGAAGGTCTGCTCCTGGCTTGATAATAAACCATTTATATTTAGGAGATGACAATGATCTTCACAATGAGGGGAAACAGTGATGACACTGCATATCCTTTAAACATCACCTGTATGGAGGAGATATATTTCCTGGAGGCAGTGGAAGGTGAGGGAGACTGTATTTTAGCTGGGTAGGAGAATACCTTTGCATATTGTTGCTCTGTACACTGAAGAAGTAAAATGTGACATTGTCTAAGTCTAGAACGAGTCATTTACTTCTGTCTTAATTTCTTCTATGTGATGGTTAAAAATTAACCTATGACCTAGTCATATCATTAAATATCTGAATGTTTCATCTGTTTATAGATTTTCTAGTTTAATTAAATATGTCACTTTTTGAGGCTTGAAATGAGTCCCCAAAAAGCATGTATTTTGCCGTGTTGCAGTTAAAAAGAGACCCATTTTCATTAGATGGGAGGAATGTTGTTATAGATACCTTCCAAGTTTTTATTTTTTATTACAGTAAGAGTATGGTTTGACCTGAAACTTATCACGTCATTTGTGACAATGTGAGGTATTGCCAGCTATGCCAGGAGAAGTAGGGCAGTGGATGTGTAACATATGCCAGCATAGCTAACTGGGGTTTTTGTAAAAAAATATATGTCATTTGTATACTGAACTGATTTGTACAGGTGCTGGAAGTGTGGAAGTGTTGAAATGGTTTTATGGCTTCTAGATGCTATAACACATCTTAGTAGAGCTCTGTCTGTGTGTGTATGGTAACACATATGTGCAAGATTCTGGTTAAGTTTCTAGTAAAGTGGGTAGTATTGGAACCAGAAGTCAGATGAAAAGATGCATGTGATGTAATTCTGTAATCTAGCACTGAAATGGTGTTTTAATACTAGATAAGACAGAAGTCTCAGAGCAGACTTTTTTGAAACCTGACAAAGGAAGGACCATTCACCTAATTCATCTTGCCTCGCTTTAGTAAGTAACCAGAGAATGGTAATTCTTTTTATCAGTCAGGAAAATATAGTGAGATTAGTTAATTACTGTTCTTCTGTATCTGTATGAATCTATCTATCTATCTGTGTTCTTTTTAATATTTCCTTTAGCTGAAACTCTGGTGTTTATTGTAAATAGATATTTAGTATTTTCATGTTCTTTTATTATTTATTATTAAATATATTTAAACTTTTCATTGTGGATGGTCTTTTAGAAAATGTTTTAACCTTTGAGAGTACTTATATTTATTTGGTGACACTGTGGCCACTCCTGGAAGTCTTGCTGCATTGGCCAAATACTACCATTTGTATTAGTATTAATTTTACTCAGTATAATTGGATACCCTGGTAAGAACATTGGAGTAGCTGGCTTTGGAGTGTCCTGGTGTCATTATCTACTTTCCCAGGTGTGTGTGTGTGTGTGTGTGTGCGTGTGTGCGCGTGTGCGCGTGTGTGCGTGTGTGTGTGTGTGTGTGTGTGTGTGTGTGTGTGTGTGTGTGTGTGTGTGAAAATCAAATATCACAGAGTATGTTTGGGTCAGCTACACAAAACAGTGGCTTCTCAGATTGGGTGATGGAGGACTTGGCCTGGGACACTTGGCTGAGGACTCAACTCTATAGCTGTGCCAGTGGGGAGTCATATTGGGGATCTGGAGAGAGAGAGAGAGAGAGAAAAAGGCAGAGAGACAGAAACCCAGACCTTGCACTGAGTGTGTTCCCTGTGTGCTCTTAAGGGAAATTGTGCTTGGGGCAAAGACCTGCATCTGGAAATACTGTGTGTGTGTGTGTGTGTGTGTGTGTGTGTGTGTGTGTGTGTGTGTGTGTGTGTGTGTGTGTGTGCGCGTGCACTGGTGCCAGTGGTGAGGATTCAGGCCCCTTGATTACTGACACAGAGGGGAACTCTGCTGTCATATCACTGACTTACAAAAATAGGAGCAAAGTGTATCACATGTTACCTTATAAATATAGAGAAAAGAGAAAGAAGCAACCATTTGGGTATGCCCATCATTAATGGGGCAGAGATAGAAAGGGATGTGCCCAGTTTGACTTTGTAACTCCTGCTGGGCAGGATAGTTTTAAACTAGTCAAATCCTCTTCATCATATCCTGTGATCAATAAAAGCTGTCTGAGTGGGGAGAGTCTCTTCAGCATCTCCCCAATTCTGAGGTCATAACGCCTTGAAGAAAGCTGCAGTTTTACATCACAGTGCTTTTATTTTCCAACAGATTATGAAAGGTAGATATTGTGGCTCACTCATTAAGCAATTTCATTTCAGTCAGCTGTCATGATTCTAAGTCAATGATTCTAAGCCAATGTACCATAATGTATAGCTTACAAAGGGACTCTTCATCATGGTTGGGTATACTAATAAATACTAATAAATATTAGATTTCTTTCTACTGCAGCAATTTGAAGTAGGAACTACTTAATTTTACCAGACGTTTAGGTTGAATAATAATTGTTTGCAGGGTATTTGTCCTTTTCATCAAAATCAATTACCTTTTAGCCCAGCTGGTGAGAATTGTGCAAAGAAATGAACACTTAATTTTTTTGAGGGTTGACAATTTGAGGTTAGTTAATGAAATCTGAAAGGGGAGTTTCCATTCCTCTGTAGTGAAGTGACATGAAGTCAGTATTTATTAAGATGGGATACAGAAGACTGTGCTATGTTAATTAGAGATTTTGCAGTCCTACTCCTCCAAAAATATGTTTTTGTTCAGCTGTCTGGCCAAACAATTAGTCTTCATGTAGTAGTGACTGGAAAACCTGGTCTTAGACTTTTAAAAAATACATCCTACATGGCTCTCAGAATTTGATTTTCTTAATGATGTATTTGAATATCACCAATGCAGATTTTTCACTGAACTTGTGTGGGTGTTCATGGAGTTTTGATAGGACATTTTGTGTCCTTTGCATACCAAATGCAGGACACTACTTGAGTTACACTACCTACAAAAGGCCTTCAAGCTATCCTTACGTATTCAGAAAAGCAGGTGCCCCTGCCTGCTAGTTTTGTTAAATCATCCATTTTTATACAGTTTTGCATTTTCTTTTAGCTATTGTAAGAGTATTTTTTCTGCAATGTTTTCTCATTTGACTATCCCCAGTATTTGATCATCTACCTCCCGAGAATCCGATTAGGTGTAAGAAATGTTTCCACTTGGGATTGTTAACTGAATATGGAGTTTTTATCTATAGACTGTTTAATAGCATTTTATGGACACTTATAACTGCTATCCAGGAATCTCGAATAATGCACTGGACACTTTCCTGCCCGGGTAAATTGGTAAACTAATTGGTGGGAAGCTCTGTAGTGGTTTATCAGACACTGAAGTTCTATGAAATTCCTGGGTCTGTTCTCAACAAGTGAAATATGCATTCATTGTTTGGTACTACTGTGGAGAATAAAAAATCAGGATGCCACACTTATTCTAGAATCAGAACTTAAAAGTGGTATATATTAAATTATAACATTTTTTACCAAATACAAAATACAGTTCGTTTAATGAATACTAATTTATATAGTACTTTTGCTGTTTATTTATTTATTTTTTATGTGTGCGTTTGTTTATTTATTAACTGGGTGGAGTGCTGATCAAATAAGACCAATCATAGGCTCATCCTGTTAATACAGTATTACCCCCCCCCCCTTTATATTTAGTATTGCTGTGTTATTTGTGGAATCCTTCAAGTTTCTAGGAGCTATAATTTCCCAGGACTTGAACTGGGAGACCAATATAGGGTCCATCATAAAAAAGGCACAACAGCAAATGTACTTTCTGTGACAGCTGAAGAAGTTCATCCTCCCACAGGAACTGTTGATTCGGTCTATACAGCAGTCATTGAGTCTGTTCTCAGCTCATCCATATCAATGTGGTTTGGATCTCTGTCTAATTAGTCATGAGGGACTTGGGAACCCAGGTTGATAGCAAACTGACCTTTGACCACCATATTGCCTCTGTTCTACGGAAAGCTTTCTACATGGCCCATCTCATTAGTAAGGTATCTCATACAACAACAAGGTGGCCATAACATCCCTGTATTCTTCCCTTATAAGATCGATTATTGAATACAATTCCCCTTTCAGCATGTATCTCACAAAGCACATGCAGCAGCTGGAGAGACCACAAAGATTCCTCACCCGAAGAATCCAGGGCCTCAAACATCTACCCTACACAGATAGGCTAAAAGCCATGTCCCTCTACTCAGTCTCATACAGACTGCTCAGAGGTGACCTCTGTCTGGCATACAAAGCAATCTCAGACGCTGCCCTGATGGGACTGCTGCAATTCAAGCTCCACTCGAGTAACCTGCACGCGCAACCTCAACCTGGTCTATGACATCAATAGGACTTGTTGGCGGGACAGATTTATGTCCCAGAGACTCTCCCTTTTGTGGAATAGACTCCCTCTCTGCATAGAGTACCTCATTAAACCTTTTTAAGTGCAACCTGGATAACTGGATGGGGAACAGAAAATACATCCATGGGATTCCACCTATGTCCCTGCCGGACAGGGGCATAGGGTGCTGACTTGTTGGAACATGGTCTAAATTCTTGCTAGGCTTGTAAAGCCTTCAGGGCCAATAGCCTAGTAACTTCCTATGATCCCTATGATAATCATGACAAAAATAGTCAGGTCTGCCGAAAATATAATTGGTGCTTCCTCCTTACAGGACGTGTATTATTCCAGAGTCATGAAAATGGTAGGGAAAATTATCACTGATCTTTCACATCCAGGCCACCATCTTTATTGAACTATTACCATCAGCCAGGTATTATAGATTATTATACAACAACCCCCCCATTAATATTCAAAAAACATGCACGCTGATTGGTCAGCGTGCACGTTGTAAATCAAAGTTATAGTAATGGAAAAAGGTCCGGTCGCCCGGACTTTTTCCATTACTATAACTTTTTTTTTTTTTACAGCAACGGAGAACGCAAGATCTCCGTTGCTTCACAATGTCTCGCTATGTTAAACTCGATTAACATAGCAAGACAGCATTAAAAAAAGCAACGGACATTCTCCGTTGCTTTTTTTAATGCTGACTCGCTATGTTAAATTAGTTTAACATAGTGAGACAGTTTGTAAAAAGCAATGGAGATCTTGCTTTTTCTGTTGCTTTTGTCCACAGCTCTGATGTACTGCGTAGGCATACGCATGTGCAGTACATCAGAACTGCCGCAGAATACCAGACAGCTGCGGAAGGGCATGCCATTATTTAAGAAAATTATTTTTTTTTTTTCTTAAATAATGTCATTGTATAATAGCAATAGCCCATTTCGGGGTGTGGGGTAATGCCGGATTTACCCACCGTTGGCTTCGCCCTCATGACCACACCATGCCAAACGTAGGTAAATCCAGCATTACCCACACTCAGGCATGGGTTATTGCTATAATACACACCAAAAGAAGCAGATATATAGTTTTTTTTCCCCACAGGCCATCAAGTTCATAAATGGTTAACTCAGCTTATTAGGCTGGGGTATTCTTTTTCCCAAGCCTCAATTGTTGTTAATACTTGTTTCTTTCAGAGTTTATTCGGTATTTCTTGCACTGAGATGCACTTTGCACCTTGTGTGTATACATATATTTAAATTTTTTTGGTTTGTTCTCAATAGTCATATGTATATCATCTGTCTTTTTCTTAATAGTTATATATATATATATATATATATATATATATATATATATATATATATATATGCCATTTATGTAATTCATACTTGAAGAGCCATTGAATGTGGAGTTAAATACCTTGTATGTGCACATACTTGGCCAATAAATGTGATTCTGATTCTGATTCTGATCCTGGGTTGTAAAGTACAAGTGAAACAATATAAATAACACATGATATGCACATTTTAGCGCAGGGAAATAGATTACATCATAAAGATTAGTGACAAATGGAGACAAAAGAAGAGGCTCTCTTTTTAGTGGGTTAGAGATGAAGCCTACAGTTCATCTGAAAGCTTTCTGATTCCTGAGTGAATAGATTTACATATACCTGAGAAGCCAACATTGCTGCAATCCTAAACCTAATGAGACAGTTTGAAGATAAGAATAAGGGGGACTTAAGTCTGCGAAGGAAAATGTGATTGAAAAAATTAGTTTAAAATTTAGTGTATGAATGGGAATGAGGCTGAGCTAAGTAAATGAGCTAAGGTTCTAAACATAGGATACATTTCAGCAGATGACAGGGAGAATGTGTCAGGTCACCACAGGTAGTGTTCATAAACATGAGATGATAGAAGTATGTTTGCCAAATCTACATTCATCAGCAGTGGAGTTTGCCTGTTTCTCCACTGTTGTCTGATCTCAGGGAGTGTGAGAGATGCCCCACCCCCCCTACACATACACACATACACACACACACGCACGCACGCGCGCGCACGCACACACACACACACACACACACACACACACACACAAATGCCCTGACAAAAAAAAAATCTTTCCTCAGACATTTGCTGAAGGTAGCTTCGGTGAACATTTTATGAATTTTTTACATTCATCCAAACTAATTTCATCAGTCAACATGAATCCAATGATAGGTTACAGAATGTTGTGTGAAATATATGATAGATGTAAGCAAAAATTAATTTTATTAGAAAATTTTCTTAAATGTTATAATGCATTAAATAACATTATAACAATGGAATCAGTAAATAAAAATGTGAGACTTCAAAGCAAGCCTTTCTACTATATACTCTGACAGAAATGTTCTTTCATGGACAAAGAAGGATAGATTTATTGCAAAGCTAGTGCATGTTATAGGTGCCTGAGGACAGAACGTACATCTTCTTGTATGTTTAAGCAAAAAAATTACTGTATCTGTAATAGAGCTGCATATAACAGGAACCTGTATAACTAAGAACAAGGCATCTTTTAAGAAAGACTGTTGAAGAACCAATTAGAAAATTAGTAACAATTGCTCATGATATCTTCACCAGAGAGGAAAGAATAGAGTGTCTGGAAAACACATTTCATTTTATAGTGTTTTCAGCTTGAGTAAGTAAAATGTTGATACATTGCTGATACAAATTAAAATAGAATCTAAGACTATGACTTTTGAGGGCTGATTTTGTGGCAGTATGACTATCATGAATGAAATGAAATTCATGGCAAGTATGTATTACAGTTTTGCAGCCAAGTGATTTTTGCTGAAATCATATAAAGAGAAACATAAACTAATGAAAGTTGTTGATGTGAAAGTTCCTCAAGAGGAACAAAAGGGTGCATTACCTTTGCTAGTAATTAAAGTTTCTGGCCAAACCTCAGTGAGAAAAAGTTGGCTGAACAAAGTTCAGATAAAGTGAAAAGACGCAAGACACTTACATTTTGAAAGTGAAATGCTACAAAAAGCGTATGCAGTGGTTTTTAGATAAGAAGCAGGTATGTTAAAAAGAAACACAGCCGGTACTCATATCACAGCAAATGCTCTATACCAAGATATATTTCTAATGTTATGCACAGTCAGGTAAAATAAATAAATAAATAAATAAATAGACTTCTGCTAGAAAAAAATATTCTTACAAAATATTCCAAATGTGCTGCCGCTGTGGTACTTATAATGAAACTTTCCACAATTGTTTCTTTTTAACATATAGAAATTATGTTACATTATCCCAGTAACTTATTTAGTACAGTACTCTCGATCTCAAGTGGCAGACTTTTCTACATTTTCAAGAGGGTCATATGTTTTCTATATTAGTTATGATGTTTGTTTATTAACCAGCAGTATTGGAAGATGAGTCTAGGAAATAAGCAATCAATAATTCCTGACAGAGCAGGCATTATTGAGGAATAATGGACCACTCAGAGGTGATTTAAATCTGGACACATAAGATAAAGGGCCTCTATGTCTCCAGAATGTCTTTTATTATCATATAACACCCCCTATGGGGGGTATAATTATTTTATTCAATGAACTGGATAATGCAGATAATTGGGTGAGTAGATTGTCTGTTTAGAAGACTGCAATCATTTCGAATCAAATATTTTACATTTGTAAAGAGTAAAATATTCATATGAATAATATGTAAACTAGTCTGCTTAAAATTCCGCTTTGTAGGTGCTATTTTTCCCAGTGAAAGTACTCTAAGTGACAATGAAGAAAATTAAAAAAGACACAGCTGCAGTCTTACTGTATAAGAAAATGCTATGCATAATATTAGTATTTAAAAGTCGTCTGCCTTCTACTGCAGTAATGAGACATTAAACTGAGGCCCCATCTTCCAGAGCTGGAGGTAACTCAGAAAGATGTAAAAGATCCCATGATACTTTCCAAAAACAGTAAGGAAAGTTTCCAGGAGCCGTGGCCAAATGTCCTCTAGTAAATATGAGTACTACTTTGGCGCTTCCCTGAAAAGAGGCCATTGTCCTAGTGGGGCTAATCTGGTCAACAATTCGTAAATAAATGTAAATAAATAAATACATAATCTCCTCTTAATTATTTTTTCTATTTATTAATATTGTTGAGGTGGTATCACTTTATTATATGAAATCAGAAATGCCAAAAATATGCTGAATAGCAGTGTCAGTTGATTTTGTTTTACGTTACTTCTTCAGAATTTCATTTATGCAGGACTTAACTTTTCAACATTTGAAGCACTTACAACAACAAAAAGCACAAAAATGCTAATAGTAATTTGAATACACAGAATACTTTGATGAATATTTTGCCCTAGTATAATACGCGTGCTGAATAAGAAATGTAAAATACACACATAAGACAGTCCTGAGACAACACCTTTGTAGTACTCTCCTTTCGGATAACTTTAAAAACAATCCTTCAACACTAGGATTACAATATGGTGTTTCAGTATTAATAGAATGCATCAGAGTGTATTCTACATGGTGGAAGTTTTGAATGATTTTATGTGACATGTCTAATGTAGAGGTTAATAACTATGACCACAAAAAAATAAATAAATAAAACAATGGTTGTAAAGTAAAATGTATGCTGAAATGTTTTGCAGCATAGTAGCATTTCATCTATGTGTACAATCAGAAAAACAAAATCATTTCTGTTTTATATTTAGTATAATAACGAAAACAGCCCAAGTACAGATGAATAAGTTACTTGTTAAATGACTGAAGAAAACAAAAAATACAAAAAAAAATTGTACAAAGTGAAATACAAAGAAATGGGGAACTTTAATAATTGAACCACAGAGAGCACTTTCATTGATGAAAAGACTTCATTAGACTGTCCAACAGTGATAAATTGCAGATCATTTTTATCTTCAACTTTGGGATGCATGGCTAGGCTTAAAAAGGCCCTTGTGGTTGTTAGCCTAGTAAACAGGTATGAACCTATGAACCTTTTGCCTGATATCACTGGTGACACATTATCTAGACATTCTTGTCATGAAATGTACTCCCCCCACCCACCTCCCACCCCCATCTGATGACTATATTAATGTTGAAACTTTTTCCGGTAAGGACAAGAATGCACTTTGGTTTCACTGAAGGCCTAATAGTTTACCCAGGTCTTCTTATCAATAAAATAAAATGGTAAACTGTAGATTTGTTGCTGATAAATATACATGAAGTTTTAGAAGTTTCAATAATTCATATGGTATGCTACTGAACTAAATGTTTTCCTATACTACAATGCACATAAACAAGTATAAATTTCTTTGTATAGCAAAAGTGGAAGGATTAGTACTTTGTATCTTTAAAATGTTTATTTATAGCGTGTATATCCTGTTTACATTCATGAACAGCATACAATTACTATCCAGGTGAAACTAGTCTAAGCCCTCTCCTCAAACATACACACATTTTGTTTCTACACTGAGCCTGCCAGATGATTCCAAGCTATTGAGCTAAACATACCCATTTTGTTATGGCTACAGTTGTCTGGGCATTTGGATTGCTTAGTAAATGTTTACATCATTAAGGTCATTTATCTGGATTAGAACAAAATCTACTTCAGGACCTAGGCTAACAGAGGATCATAAGGGAGGACACCAAGTGAAACTGAATACATTTTTGAAGGACTAACCAAAGCACTATAACATGCTATGACAGTGAATATAGTCTATCCTGCTTTCTATAAAACTTTCACCACCAATTTGTATAGAAGCCTAGTAAAAAAGTAGATAGTTTATGATTGGTACACTTACTGCATATTAAGAAATAAGATACAACAGGGTGTGCTGTAGCATACATGAGCATATGAAAATATAAGAAAATACCAACCTCGAAATAGCCTCTCTATTTAACTCCTTCTTCACCTCCTCCATTGCCGAGCTAACTAAAACTTTTCCCAACAATCATATATCTCCTGCCACTACTCAATCTTCCTCAAACAGTTCTCAACCACCCTCTTTCAAACTAAAACCTGTATCTATCAACCAAATAAAAAAACTCCTTCTTAAATTAAAGCCCTGCTCTAATACCCTAGATAACATCCCATCTGCCTTCCTAAAAATTGCCTACAACGCTGTTGCTCTTCCCATCAGCATCCTAATCAACAGGTCTTTACTTGAATCTTACGTACCTAAACTTTGGCATTCTGCTTACATTCTACCTCTCCACAAAGGTGGCAAAAACTGTTGAGTTACAAACCTCCGCCCTATTGCCATTCTCTCCCCTATATCTAAAATCCTAGAAAAATGTACCCACCTACAACTCCTGCCTTTCCTCACCAAGCACCAGCTTCTCTCTCCTACCCAACACGGCTTACGCCCTGGACATAGTACTAACACTGCCCTTCCTCCTTCCTACACTCAGTTAACTCTGCCCGTGACACTGATAATAAAGTATCTACTGCCCTTCTAGATTTATCCAAAGCTTTTGATACCATCTCACATACACACCTCCTAAACCACTTATCAAATCTCAACCTTTCCTCACAATCCCTTTCCTGGTTTTCCAGCTACCTCTCTAACAGATCTCAAGCAGTGAAATGGGGCCAAGCTACCTCCTCCTTTCTTCCTACTCCTTCCGGAGTACCTCAATTTTCCATACTCGGTCCACTACTATTTAATATCTTCATAAATTACTTCTACAAGGCCATCCCCAACACTAAAAGTTTTTCAATACGCTGATGATTCAACGTTAATCTGCTCTGCCTCTAACCTAACAGACCTCCAAGCCCTAACCCAAAGTGCCTTCTCTACCACTGAAAAGTGGATGCTACAAAACCACCTCTCCCTAAATGCCAACAAAACTAAGATACTCCTTTTCTCTCCCTCTAAATCCTCCTCTCTCGACAAACAGTCATTCCTAATCACTAGCCTTAATAACTCCTCTATTGAAATCGTATCCTCCTCCAAACTTCTTGGTGTCACTATCGACGATCAACTAAAATTTAATACACATATCCAACTGAATATCAAAAAAACTCACATAAAACTAGGTCTATTGTATAGAAACAACCACTTCCTCTCTCCTCACTCTAGACTAACCCTTGCTTCTACCTTCCGCCTTCCTTCCCTCCTATACGGTGCCCCCCTGCTAACTAATCTCTCATCCTCTCTTACATCCAAACTTGAGCTATGCTAAAACAAAATCGCCAGATTTGCCACTAATGCCAAATCCTCTTCTCATCACTGCTCCTCCCTTCTCACCCTAAACTGGCTCGAACTTCCTAATCAACTTAACCTCCTCCAACTCACCACAGCCTTCAAGCTACTACTATACCCTTCAAACTGCCCAGCCCTTACAAATATCCTGCTCCCTTATACCCCCTCTCGACCACTTAGATCTTCACAACACAATCTGATCACAGTTCAAAAACCCCAACGCCCTGCTGGCCAGCTTGTCTTATCCTTTACACTTGCTAAGAAATGGAATGCCCTGCCCTTGTCACTTAGGACCAGTACCAACCTAAACAACTTCAAAACTCTGCTTCATTCCTACCTCTTTCATAACAGAATTTGCAACTGCACTCCTCTGCCTTTAATACCTAACCTTTCTACTCCATTTGCCCCAGACTAACCTCCTTCTATTCTGCACCTGTTCTCCTTTCTATAATGTACTATTCTTAGTGAACAGCACAGTAAAACAGTATTATCCCAAGTATTGCCTCTCTCTCAAAACAAAAGTGGAATTGTTGTATTTCTTCTGTTACAACCACCTGATACTTGTTTCTTAGAGTGACTTAGACTTTACTTGTTTACTGGAATTATCATTGTAATTCAGAATTTGAACATGGATTTGCATGTACTTTGAAATTATTTTCGTAATCTTTATATATAAATGTATTGATTTGTTTGTTTGTTTTGGAGCTTTTCTCCCCGGGCCTCCACTGAAAACGGGCCCAATAGCCCAGTGGACTTCCCCGGTAATTAAACTGAAATAAATAAATAAATAATAATACAGTCACATGCAGGCACAGACCTGTATCCTTTTAGCCTATCTAAACAATCATAGGCACTAGGTTCCACAAACACTGTCCAGATCAGCTTTAATTTTTTTTTATATTTTTGGGTACAGTCCTCCATTTATGAACAACCTTTTCTGTAAATCATTTTTTAGATCTATTATTATTAGGATGTATAATATCAAGTTAAATGAATCATGCATATTTCTTTTCTTTAGTCTAACACACTCTCATAAAAAGGGATCCTTTAATACCTGCATTAGATCCATTTTGTTGTCAGTAACTTACAGAGAATGTCATGCTTTATTAATCTATCTTCATATGACGGTATATATTGTCCACTCAATTTGGTATATCTGTATTGTATTGCCTCCAATTTCATCCTTTTTGTCTCTGTAAAAAACACCATCATTGGCTGCTGTATTTTATTTTTGCTTGATTTAATGCAGCATGAATTGGCTTTATCAATTTAATGCCCCTAGATATTATAAATGTCATTAAGCATCCAGTCATTTTTATTGCATTCACTAATGACTTAGTCAGCCTTGTGGACAAAACTTAGTTTGTTGTCAACACAGATGCCCACATCTTTAGATAGTGTAGCACTTGTGATCTCCTTTCCTTTGGTGTTATGTGTGATAGCATTTTTTGCTTATCAAAATGCATACATTCGGTCTTATTGATGCTTATGTTCATGCCATGTGGGGGTTCCTTTTCCCATTTACAAAGGTTGTACAAGGCAATTTATTAAAAAATGTCTAATTGTAAGTCATGTTAGATGCATTTTGTGGAATGAAATGAAGATAGGTGTGTTAAATGATAGCTGGGGTATGATCCTTGATGCAGCACAAACTTAAATGGCTTGCTTCTGTTACACAACTGGAACTTTCTTTGATTACGAGAGTAAAAGTTGTTGAATTATTTATTTTAATACAGTTGTGGAAGACATAATTTAGTTCCATAAGTGTAGCAATATACAGATCACTAAAGAACAATTCTGCATTATGTTTCTTGTAACATAAATATGTTTAATGAATTACCATGAAAAGGTACAAGTCGTGTGTTAATTTAGATTAACTATTTTGTGAACAATATTGAATCTTGTGGACTAAAGTAAAGCAGCACGTGTTGTACCATCCAACTGTGTGAAGAAGTATGAACATATCATTCTGTACTGCTATAATAAAATGTACATGCAGCAGAATCTGCTGATGGGTATTAAGTTCTCTGTGTTTGCAAATTCGGTCTCACATTTATACTGTCATTAAGACACTATAAGGAATTTTATAACATCACACCTCAGGTTCCTTTGCATGCAAAACAAACTAGAAACTGAGAACATGCGCAAAGAGATCTCTATTACTTTTCTTTTAAATGATTACTTTCTATCAAGCTCATTGCAACGAAAATATTTAAATACTAGACACAATATGGATAATGTATCTTTTATTGCTTTAGATGCATGGAGTACGCGGCATTCCACATGTTTAGCATATAACTTAGCAAGTAACATAAGCTTTCAATGTTTTATTTATTTTTAGCATCTTATTTTAATTTTTATGTTTACTATTTACATTTTTATTAGTTTAATCTATCTTCCTTCTGTAGACTGTCATTCTTATGGTACGAGCCTGAGTATCTGTGTTGATCTTATGGTACAAGCCTGAGTATCTGTGTTGATCTGTATGACAATAAAGTTTACTTTGACTTTGACTAATTAAAAAATGCATAACACTGGTGCATACCTGAAAATATTGCAGATTGTTGCTCTCTGCACACCCCCAACCATGAGAAGATTTAAACCTCTGCTCTGTATACCACACTTCTGTGCTGGATGGCTGCTTCTGCCTTTAATTTAACTATCCTTTTTTATGGTATATATCTTAATTACTGATTTAAGAGTACATCACATATACAAATTGAATACACTTTACTTGATTAGGTAGTAATCAAAGCAGCTTTAATGCTAATGAGCATGCTATGAGATACATATAATTTCTACAGAAATCAATTTCTCTATGTCATTGTTTCTTAGTAAAGCCCCTGACAAAACATGGTGTCATATTATACAGATTAAATTTATTTACTGAAGTGACGAATTATATTTGCTGCCATGAGTATCTGTAGTCACAACAGAAATGTGGCTGAATTGCACCTTCCTAGAGTTTATTAATATGAAATATATTTGTCTGAAACATTTGAATCTAGAAATTCAGTTTATTTCTACATTCAAGTGGATTAGCTAAACATTCTGAAGAGATACTCTATGTTCCATTTCTCCATGCTGTTGGGAAAAAGTTATAAAGGTATTTAACTCATCTAGTTTTACTGATGGGGAAAGAGAAAATATCAGCGCTTAGAGATAAGTTCAATAATCATTACCAGCCAAGAAAGAATTTGCCGTTTATTAGACAGACATTTGCTTTTACAAGACCACAGATTCTACAGATGTATGTGTTACTGAGCTGAAGAAAAGAACCAAATATAGTGAATTGGATGAGTTGTATCATTTTTAAGAGCAAGAATAATATTTTTAATAAAAGAAATTATGAAACAGCAGGCAGCACTTTAGGGCTATGGACACGACCTTATGAAAAACTGTGGAAGTGTGCATAGAAAATGAAATAGTTAAAACAATTAACAAATGAAAGATATGTATGCAAGATAAAGTGTGATTCAAACAATAAAGTACAATTGAAAAATAAAGGCAGGTGTGCTGTAAAACGAGTGGATGTGAAAAAAAGTTTTGCAAGGATCAAAACTGCATGTGCTCATATGCTTCTATTAAAAGGCTGCAGTATGTGTGCCTATGCTCATGACAGGAAGAGCTGTCCTGCATTTAAGCAAGCTTGCTGAATATGTGCATGAGAAGGGTATCTGTCTTACAATTTGTAAAAGCAAAAATGAATGTGCTGAAAAAATTACCTGCTATTGAACAGAAATAAATTTGAAAATGAACAATTTTGCGAGTAATGTGAAATCTGAAAGGTTTGATACAGTGAAATCTGAAAATGTAGCAGAGGCAGAGAAAAGTGTGCTGCAGACTGCTGGGAATAAAAGTCAGAGTTACTTCACAGTATACAGAATTAAATTTAGCTGCAGATCCAGAATGTGATGATTTGTCTCATGAATCCTTTAAAACATTGGGACTGGAAAATACTTAGCAGAGAGCTATGTACACATTAACTTATTCTGTTAACCAGGTGGTGCCATTGGGTCAGAACCTGCTATCATGATTGCAAGTCTAAGAAATATTTATTTATTTATTTACATTTGATAACTGGGTAGTGTCCGGCTGGCCCAGAAGCCCATTTTCTGTGGAGACCCGGGGAGAAAAGCTCCAATGAAGATTACATAATTATACATTTGTACATATGACAATTACAATAGGAGTTCAAACACAAGTTCCTTGACATTGTATCTAAAAGCATATAACAATGGTAGTTCAATAAGCTTATACTGTTTATACAGACAAAACAAAAATATATATATTTTTTTTCAGCATAAAAATATCACAAACTGAAGCTAAGAAGGCAGGCTCAGTTGCCAAGAAATATTGACAATGGGTGGTGGAGAGAAGGAAGTTAGACAGTAAGGGGTTAAATTAGTTAGCCTGGTTGAGAACATGAGCAAAGCTTATGTTTGGTGAAATATTAATTTAGGGATTGTTTAAACAAATGTGTATCATTGATGGACAGAATATGCTGAGGTAGAGAATTCCAGTGTTTGGCAATGACATGTGAGTATAAGAAGATGCCGTGAGAGCTTTGGGTTATGTTAACCTTCAACAATACCTTATCAGCAGAACTAAGAGATTTTAGGTTAGTGTTGGGTTGGACAAGGTCAGATAGTGCTAAGCAGCTACCAGGTTTGTATAAGACTGTATGGGCAGTTAATAGCTGAGTCAGAGTAAGCAGGCGAGGGAGCTCTAACCAGTTCAGCTGGAGAAGGGCTGTGCAATGGTGAGATCTTTGAGACTGATTTGTGGCAAATTTGGTTATTTTGTTATAGCAAGATTCAAGGCTATTCAGTTCAGATTTGTGAAGACTGGTAAATATTTGTGAACAATAAAGCAGGGAAGATAAGAGATGAGTTCTGGCTGTTGCGAGTCTGGCATGGTCAGTAAGATACGATTTAGCCCTATAGAGAGAACCTAGTTTGACATAAACCTTTTTAATTGTTAGTGCAAGGTGTTTGTCAAACCTAAGTCCACTATCAATTGTGACACCAAGAAGTTTTGTATGTTCAACGGGTTCTATCTTTGTGCCCTTGGAGGAAGAAATAGAGATAGGTGGTTTCATAGTTTCATAGTTTCATAGTAGTGTACTAGACTATCTGCCCGGGGGCATTTACAAGCCTAGCCAACAGTGATGTGGCTTCTGCCACCCCGTATTATATAGTTGCGCCTCTCTAGTAGTGACACATGTGGGACCCCATTATTTAGTAAACTATACCTCTGTCTAGTAGTGACACTGAGGTGACTCCCGGGGTAAACTTACGATCTCCCATCCATGCATCGAGATTTTTCTTGAACAGTGCCAATGAAGGGCTCTGTCTCACATGAACTGGGATTTTGTTCCAGAGTACGGGTAACCTCTGTGTTATGAATCTATCCCTCCAGCATGTCTTATTCATATTTGTGCAGAGGTTGAAATCTTTAGCTCGCGTGGTTCTGGTGGATTTGGATTTTTTGAGATGGAGCATGTCCATCAGTTCTTGGTTGGACATGGCCCTATATGTTGGTTGGTTGGTTGGTTGTTGGGGTATTATAGAACACCATAAGCTTGGTTTTATTGGGGTTAAGTATAAGTTGATGGGCTGTTAAGTAGTTTTCAATATTGTGAAGGGATGCCTGATTTTTTCATGGAGTTCCTTAATAGAGGGGGCAGAGCAGATTAGGGAAGCATTGTCAGCATATTGTATAATTGAGGCTGGATTTGCTGAGGAGCTTAGGTCACTGGTAAAGATTGTGAATAAAAGTAAACCAAGGATAGATCCTTGTGGGACTCCTATACATATAGGGAGCTGGGGGAGAGTTTATTGTCCCATAATAGCCTAGTACCATATGATAGCCCGTACCAACCTATGAACCTATAAATAGTGTGGGAAGAAATAGCCAGGGAATTGTTATGGCTAGGCTTGTATAGGCCCTATGGCTGATAGCCTAGTACCAACCTATGAACCTATAAATAGTGTGGGAAGAAATAGCCAGGGAATTGTTATGGCTAGGCTTGTATAGGCCCTAGGGCTGATAGCCTAGTACCAACCGTATGAACCTATAAAGTGGCTTGTTTCTTATCTGACAAGTAGCTATGAAACCAGCTTTGGGTTTCAGAGCTACAGTGGTAGAAAGCCAGTTTTTTGAGAAGTATTTGATGAGATATAATGTCAAATGCTTTTGGCATATCTAAGAAGGTAGCAGAGACTAGCTGGTTTTTGTTTTTGAGTTGATTTACGGTATTAGTAAAGCTAATTAGAGCTGTACTGGTGCTATGCCTAGGTCAAAAGCCATGTTGTGTATTAGATAATAGATTATATGACAGAAAGTGGTCTAAGATCTGTTTGTGTATACATTTTTCTAAGATTTTGGCAAGTGGTGACAAAATGGCTGTGGGTCTGTAGTTGGATACATCAGTAGAGGGATCACCTTTATGTAAGGGTATGACGTGAGATGTTTTCTAGAGGAGGGGTATGCACTGTTCAGAGATAGAATGCTTAATGAGAATAGATATATGGTAAGTGATGAAAGTAGCAGCTAGTTGTAGATAGTCACCAGATAGCTGGTCTGCAGCTAGTGTGCAAGGTTTTAGTTTACAAAGGAGATTTTTAACAGAATTTGTTTGGATAGGTTTCAGATAGAGGAGAGTAGAACTGTTGTTTGAGGTTTGAGATATGGACAGAGGCATATTAGGGGTTCTGTTCAGTAGAGGGGTTATTAAGTTAATAAAATGGGAGATAAATTGAGTGACTATGCAATCATTTGGGTTGGTCACAGCTGGTGCTGGGGTAGTGGGTTTTCCTGTGTTTCCTGGTTGTTTGTCAGAATCTTTGGGGATTTTTCTGGTATTTTAGCTAACTTGTTCGGAAGTAGGTTTTCCGTCTTGTTTAATTAGTATTTTGGTTTGATGTTTGAAGTTGTTGGTAGGTAATGAGATTTTGTTTACTTCTATTATTCTGAAAGAGATACCAGGCTCTGTCCCTTTGATTTAGTAGAAGAATTGTGTCTTTTGACAACCTGGGAAGCTGTTTGGATTTGGTACGAATTTTTCTAATTGGGGCTAGATCATTAAGTATTTGTAGGAAAGCAGTATTGAAGTACTGTACTGCATGGTCTAACTGAAGAGTTTTTAGAGGTGCTCAGTCATATTGTTGAAGAAGAGTATTAAATAAGGTAGGAGAAAAGTGTTTTTATTACAAATGTAGCAAAATGAAATGTTACAGGAATTGTGTGTATGTTTTCTGATCAAGTAGGGAGGGAAGTGACACCCAGCATCATAGCTAATATTGGATTTATTTGTTAAAATCCAGTAAAGAATGGATTGCCTGTTGGTGTGTTTTTTTTATTTTTCATGTGGGATGTTTAAATGGTTTTATGTAATATGAGTTATTTGAAACAAAAGACTGAATGAAAATTCTTTAATGTGAAATGGATTTTGGCTGTATTGTTAAAACTTAGATTATGGTTGTGGAAGAAGGAGTTGGGGTCATGGAAGAATAACAATGATGATGGTATATAGGAATGTCTACATATGTACCTGTAAATATGTAAATAATGTTTTGTTTATGTTGAGTTAATTAAAAAACTACTCTTTTCATTAGCTCAGGTGGATATAAAAGATTTAATTGCACCTACCACCAATGCAGGCAGATGGGGCCTCACTTTAATGTTTCATATGAAGGACAACACACTCAGTAGTGCAGCATCCTCTTGAAGGTCAGATTCATTGAAAATGCATTGAAGCTCACATTCATTAAAAAGGCATTGAAACTTACATCCACTGAAAATGTACCAAGCCAGTGGGGAATTAAGTGTACCTTGATGCCCCAGCTGTTTTCACACCATGCGCACCAGCATACATTTTTAGGGCCATGATAAATGCATGTTCTATGAATTACATTCCTTATTTGATGTATTTCTTGTTTAATATTTTGTGAGAGTACATTTTAAATTTGTAGTTTTGAACATTTTTTTCCATTAAGCAGTGAAATAAAATGTATGAAACAATAAATGAAAAAGTACCCATTTCAGAACATTTCAACCAAATGTAATGACTAACGCTAATCCTCAGGGATTAACCAAAAGTCTGGTTGTTGATCTAGATACTAAGGCTCTTGTCTCCAGTAGCCAAGCTTCAGGGTTTGACCCTGAGCAAGAAAGTAAACTAAACTGTTCTCATTAATTAGGACATTTCAAACACACACTCTAGCCTACTGATGCAAAATCAATCAATACGACTTTTCTGGGTGAAGCTCATACCTCTATGATGCTGATGCCCCTCCTCTTCCTGTTCAGAAATCAAATGTCATGCATTACTCTACATAATTTGGGCTGGAAAACTCCTAAAGCAGCATTGCTCTGCATATGTGTGTGTGTGTGTGTGTTTGTGTTTGCCTCACTGGCTGTCCTGGAAGACAAGCACACAGACTCAAAGCACTGAGAGAGAGTAGGGGAAATGTAAAGTAAAATTAGTGCTTAATTTAATAACTTCTTATTTAATTAAATTAATGTTGTGGCAGGCATCCCCAGCCAGTGGGCCCTCAGCAGATGCCTAAGTTGTCTAGTGATGACCCTGTCAGTAGTATATTACTTTCTAGCTGAACAAGTTCTTGACAGCATATACACCAAGTAGATGCATCACATCTGATTTACTGATTATTAGTTTCAATAGCAGACTTGAATTTAAAATATACCTCTGAAGCATTTGGCAACTGGCCTAAACAGCTGTATAGAGTAATAGGTTTAGTTAATACTGTAAAGTGTGTTTCTTAAATACATAATGTGTGTTAGCAAAACCAACTTCTTAACTATAATAGCAGAATTGGATTCTCTTTCACAAGCATAAGGAAATCATTCAATAGGTGCTTAGGTCCTGCAATAATATCTTGAGAACAAATGGAGATGGAGAGTGAATGTAGGTCCCAAGCGTAGGGCAGATACTACAGTACATGCATTGGGAATGGATGTTTCTGATCAGATGTAGATGTACAGATGTGTGTGCCTGAAAAATAAGAATCAGAAGAAAGGAACTGTAGTGCATTATTATGAGAACTACCTACAATGTGCATGCGGTGGAGACATATCAAGTTCCTCCTGAATGTTGGGCTAATATCTTTACCAAACAGTAACATAGATTCATAGTTTTTTATTAATCTTTTGCTCTGTGAGGATTGTATGAAGCCTAGCCATATAGCCCCTGTGGTACACATGTGAGTACCCATAGGTGGGAAGGACTAGTGAATTTTTGGACATTTACATGCCTCCCATATTGATTAGAGACAGGGGATCTAAACTTAGTGTATATTTACAAATTCCCATCCACTCATCCATATATTCCTCATCCATGAGGGACACGGGATCTTAACCATGGGTGAATTTACATAGTCCCATCCACTCATCCAAATTGCATTTAAACAGATTGAGAGACATGTTTTCCTTAACATGGAGTGAAAGATGGTTCCATTGAAGTAGGATTCTTTGTGATACATATCTATCCCTCCATCATGTCTTATTTATTTTGCAGAAGATATTGAGATCCCTTGAGTGGGTGTTTCTGATACCATTATACTTATAAATACATAATACATCATAGGAAATGGCCACTTCAAGCTTTATATACTTGGCAAAGGTCACCTCACAAAAACTTGTAAGATACCAAAAAGAGGAATTAGACATTGAGACAGTGTGCATAGCTTTTACGGTTTACGTCTTTGATTTTTTTTTTAATGAGAAAGTATTGTGTATAATTTGATTGTAACAGGCCTTTGAACAGATACATTGAACAGAGCATTGTACTCAGTGACTGGCCTAATGAGTGCAGAATACTCTGGAATGATGACATCCCTGGCTTAGATGCCATACCTTTGACTATAAGCCATTCAATGAAAAGGACTTTCTTACAATAGTGGATGATCAAAGAATAGTTCATTGTCAAAATAGATTTCCAAATCCCTAACTACAGGACCAATTTTAAGGAGTGTGTTGTGAATGTGATAGTTACACAGGGTGTCTTTTTTCTTTTGTTTGTCAAAGGCTATAGTTATACATTTTTGGCATTCATTTCTGCCACCAGGTGTTCATTTGAAACAGGCTCTCTTGGAAGATCTTCATGTTTTCAATGGAGTTAATGATGGCTCCGAGTTAGAGGACATCTGCAGACTTGGTCAGTCATAAGCCCTTAATATTGATTTTGATCTCTGAGAAATAAGTGACAAAGAGGAGTGGCCCAAGGACTGAGCCCTAGGCACTAAGCCAGTGACAGGGTTTTTGGACATGGAGCCAGGCACCCTTATTTCCTAAATTCTATTAGTGAGCCAGATTGCTATCCAACATGCTGCATCAGGATTTCCATTTAGCTGAAAGAGATTGTCTATAATAATGAGTGTTGAATGGTATTGCACGCCTTTGTGAGCTCAGTGCAGAGATACAGTGTGCATGGATTTGCCTTATTCATTGCATTTGTTACTTTGTCAAATAAGTCTTCCAAGTAAAGTAGGTAGGATCTGTCCTTGACAAATCCAAACTGTCATGGGCCAAGTGTCTTTCGGTTCTCTATACCACTATTTATTAATTCCATAATGGTCCTTTCAAAAGCTTTACTGAGGAGGCTGGTCAGACTTATGGGTCTAGAATTATATGGATAACTGTGGCAATCCTCTCTTCATCTGGCATAAAGCCTGTTTCTAAAACTGAATACCTTTTACAAGGTGCCTGACATGTCATGTTTTAGGCTAACTAGTAGACAGCCTGATGTGTTGTCCGACCCCTCAGAAGTAGTGTTCTTGACCTTTGACATTGCCTTGGGAGACTGGGGTGATTTCATGTTTTCAGTTGTGTGATAAGGAAAAACTCATGGGGGGGTGAAGCTTCTATTAAATTTATTGGCTAGCAGATCTGCTAGACCCCCTAGGCTGAGTAAGTGGTATTATTTACTATTAACTCTGAACAGTACTGGACACCACTAATGAGGTTTCTAAAGTAATTCTAGAAGATGTTTTGATTATCCTTTGCCTGGCTGGCTATTTCTATCTCATATATTGCCAGCATATGGAGGTCTTTATTTAACTTAGTCAATTTGCTTTTGGTACCTAGGGAATTAAGTTTATTTCCCATGATTTTGTTGTAAATCCCATTAATTTTACAATTCCACTGTAGGGGGTATTTTTAAATATAGCATTGCATTGATTTCTGTATGTTACAGATACATCTATGCAGCTATGAACATGTTTATAGAACTTTGCGGTGAAGGATTCTACATAAGAATCTAGCAAGATTGTCACTCATTTTTAGCAGATTAACCTTTGCATATCCTGAGGTATTGATGGCTGATGCAGGCTTCAGTCTTAAGGTGAATGTGACTGATTTATGACTAGAGTTGACTGTGGAGGATGTTACAGTTGGTGTGGAGCACAAATACCTCATATCGGTAAGGAACAAGTCAAGGATGTTATCTCCTTTGATAGGGTCTTACTGGTCCAGTGAATTAGTGTTGACAAAGTCCAAAAATTCCTAGCCATTCCAATTTATATCAGGGAAAGTTGAAGTCACCTAGTAGAATGTTCTTTGCCTTAATAAATATGGACTCCAGGTTGGTTAGGTAAAAAATTACGAACAGAGGAGGCATAGAGGGGAGTCCTATAGTTTGCTGTGATGTTATACAGTGTTTTGTTAATAATAAGTTGGATGTGAAGAAGTTCCAGGTTATTATCTAGGCTAATGAGTTTAGAGGTGACTTTTTTTACAATATGGAGAACCACTGCCCTTTTGCCATCTTCTGCAGAACGTGACCTGAAAACTGATAGGCATTAAAGCCTTGCACTGCAGAGGTGGAACTGAACTAAGTTTCTGTGATGATGATGCATATATCAATGTTCTCCAGGGCAAGCAGTGCTGGAGTGTCCTATCATTGAAATTTAGTGTCCTAGCATTGATCAGCAGTACCTTTATGTTGTCTTGCTTAGTTATGCTGAACACTTTAAGAGACTAGTCTTGCCTAAAAAAGAGACACTATGGGGTGGATAAAGATTTAGCCAATATACAAAAGCCTTTGGGAGAGTAATGTAGGCTTTCCCTTGTAAAGCAGTTTGTTCTGCCTACTATCTCCTCCCAGGCTAATATACATAGTACTCTGAATAAAACCAGAAACAATGCCAGTTGTTAAAATCAAATAATTTTTGTTCATAATGCAGCATCATTCTTGATGATGGTAGAATGCTACTCATGGCTAGGTTCTTATTTGTCTGAGACAAATGTTCTGTGAGCTCCATCGTGTCTCTTTTCATATAATCCAGGGAGGTATGTCTCACATTATTTACCCCCACATGTACTACGACTGTGTTATATGTGTACTGGTGGTGCAATGACTTTCATGCTTGGGAGATGTGGCAAATCCTGGTAACTGATAAACAACCAACCATGACTCTGTCCTTGCACAGCCTGGTGATTGGAGTCACCCATGACTAGGATGTTTGAATGTGCAATGAATTGCCTTAAGGGCTTTTGAAGTGAGTTGGTGTGACTATTTGATATTTCATAATGAGTGCTGCCTGTGATGAGTGTGTACAAGGTTGTTGAGAGCCTTTTTTTCTTGGGTTGCATTTAGGAGTATTTTCTGGGTTTGGTAAGTTGTTTTTAAGAGCCTTGGCATAGAAAGATCTAAGTGTTTGGTCTGATCTAACTTTGCTCTATTATTCTGTTTGTGGTGCTGACAACCCTGTTTACTACTTGCAGTTATGAGTAAAAGCTTTGTCTTCACTAACATTGTATAGCTACACCTCTCACACAAGTGTCTGTTTTTTTCAACAGTAGGTGGTTGTCAGTAAATATATGAAAATTGCTACATTGCCTCAGGATACCAATTTCAAACAACCTGTCTGCAGTTACATCAGTGCAGTACAAGTCCATGGTATCAGTTTTTAGTACTGTGGGTTTAGGGAAGTTGTTCACTAGGAGGTTTTGATTTGATTGACTGGATAAGCTAAAAGCTAAAAAGCAGATTTCTATAGGTAAACGCACTAAAATTAGAAATGCCTCCCGGTGCCAGCCAGACCCTCAGTCTTCTTCTATCACACTAAAGCACATCTAGGTGACTGAACAAGCTTCTGTATATAATATTGGACAAATCAGTGGACCTTGGAATATTAAGAGTTTGGGGGACCTTGTATAAAATAATCTCATAAAAATGCATATAGTAGGATCTGTGGGGATAGATGGAAACTAGTAATCATAGGACAGTGAGATGAGACCATGTGGGTAATCAAACCCAATCCCTTTGGACATATAGCAAAATCTGGGAGCAAGCTAATAGTATAGTAAACAAGGTGCCACCTGGTATTTCGCTTTATCAGTAGCAGGCTACCACAGTCTGGCCAATGTTTCCCCAGATGTGCATGAAGCTGCACAAAGTGGTCCTCTACACTGTAAATGATCAGAAAAGAAAATCAAATAGCCAATAGGGGGACAGTAAAGGCGATGACCTAAAGGTGACTCCTCCTCTGAAAAATGCAGGATTATCTCTCTGTTACAGGACAGACAAATCATCAGGCCAGGAGAATAAATGAACAAGAAAAACAGATTTGGAAGAAGGGACACTAGCACATTTTCCTTACAGCAGTTAGTCTTTAGCTAATTTACGGTCAAAAAATTGTAGGAGAAAAGTGCCACTATGTAACAGGTAGGAAAAGTTTAAAATCCCCAGCAAATTTTTTCCTCAGAGACCTAAACAACAAACACTAATCTTTAGAGCATAAATATGTGCAGAATTCTGAAATTAACAGCAATACAGTATATGCAGAGTCAAAGGCAGAAAATGTGAAAAACACAGAAACCCAAAAAATAAATCTCAGCAATTCATTCATATGAGTAGGCAGATGAAATTAAATATAATTTGGAGGACAGCTAACATAAACGAGGCTTCCCAATTGCACATGCTCTGCAGCATCACATCAACAGAAAAAAAGCACTTGTTCGTGTATATGATGCAATCAGTGATGCAACATAAGTGACTGCCTAAGGCTGGTGGTGTTGGGAAGGGCTAGCAAGGAGAAAATCACTTTTAGTGGCTGACAAGTCCACAAAGTATTAGTGGCCCCAGAAACCAATAAGACAAACAGACTTTTGAAAAGTAAATATATGTATCTTTTTGAGAAGGTCTGTTCTAAATTTCTAAATGTCAAACGACCACTTTTCCTCAAGCTTAAGCAACACAGTCCTTAAGATTTGCATAAGGTTTTATTTTCAGTTCAGTACAACATTTTTGGGTGGGGGGTATAATACATAGGTTTACAGGGCTATTATGTCCACGAGTCTATGATTTCCCAGGTACTTCATACTCAGGTGTTGCATAACTTGTGTTTGTTACAAGTAAACAGGAAGCCAACCAGCATTAATTATAAAATGAATAATGAAACCTGTTTACCCCTTGATTATAAATGACAGCCATTAAAAGGCTAATTGGTACGTTAAGTAGCAACAGATACAATGGTAAGGAATGGGTGAGTAGCTGAAGGAAAGAAAAAATGTAAATGAAAGCAGAACTGAATGGAAGGCAGACAATCTGTTACTCAAATACAGTCTGAATATGTATGAAGAGGAATACAGGAAATAAAAACATGGTCAAAGCTTACGAATGAAGCTGCATTACTCCATCCTTTCTGTTGTAATAATTGTACGGGTAATAAAACATTACAGGAAAATGACCTGCTTTTATAAAAATAGTCATGTAATATTTTTCTCTCTGTTTGTATGCAGATGAGCACCTTTAATTCATTCAAAGTGCTTCGCTTGATAAGTTCAGCTCCCAGTTGCTCATTTCTGACCCCCTCATAGAATTCTTTTTAATGGGGGATTATTTGGAGCCAGGGAAACTAAGCAACAGGATTATAATAAAACTTAATCTTGCATGAAAAAGCAGAATTTGTATGCAGTGGTTTGTGAAATCCTCTTTGTCTAAGAACTCGACACATTAATCCTGCATTTAATCAGGATGTAATCACTATATTAAGAGCAAACTTCGGGATACACACAGCCTTCATTTCAGGTAATAAATGAGGTGGAAAACTGGAAAAATGTTGAGTGATGCCACTGGGGCAGAAGTGGTCAGGAACAAATGATCACTTTGTGGGGTGGGCATGCCATACGTGAAGCAAGATACCATGAGGAAACAATCTGTGGTGAATTCAAGGTATGACAATAATATCACAGGGACACATACAAAGGAAGTATTGTTCAGGGCTACATATATAGGGGCTTTTTCTTGTGACCTGCTTTAGCACTAGAAGTTATAATTTCACTCACAAGCAATTAATCAGACTCCCTTTCTGAAATAGAATGTCTACTGCTGGTCATCTTATCTATTATCTGTTTAAGGATTTAACAAAGAAGAAAATGTTTAGGAGAGTTAAAGGTGATGTATAAAGACAGATGAAAGAGTTAATCATACAGTACTGAAGGACTGGTGATAAAGGCACAGAAGTCACTTACAGTGGGAAAGAAGACAATGAAATACACAACAGTACACCCAAAAATTACTACGCATGAAATTATTCTGGAAGGAAGGTGTCACATGTCTCATGCATTCAAATAAGACACTGAGGAACAACACATCAGCAGCTGTAACTGGAACATATATGTTTAACTTCATACGCTTACTGACTGACTCATTACTTCTAACATACTCACATGTGCATCTCCATTCAAGCTAGCACTCACACTGACTGACTATACAAAATGGCACTGATCTCACACGTGCTCAGTAACTTATATGCACACTCTCTCAGATTACGGTGGCTGACTAGGTACAATACACACACTGATCTATACCCTCCCTCTTTCATTTTGTTCAACATGCAAATAGGAGAACAAAGACATTTTGAGAGCTAGAAAATATGTCTACATTCTAACAAACAAAACTGAGTTCAAGTCCAAATCGCTGTGTATGTTGGATTCGATCTGGAAATACTACCCAATCTGGTAACATAGAAACTTTGAATGGGTTTAGCAACAGGGACACTATCTGGGGATTCTTTCACAACTGGAACATCATGGATTACCTCAAAATTATTTGAAGGAAGCACACTATCCTTTTGAATTTGAACAAGTATAGAGTCACTCTGGGAATTAGAGTCATCAGCACGGGCAATCTGCTGCGTCACTGGTTCGGAGACAGGTAACATGTCTTCAGTTCCATCTGAAATCCATTCTTTCTGATTGTATGATGTAAATCCAAGAAAACAGTCGAGTCCAAACAGGCTGTGCTAACTTTTATTCCATAAAAACAAGTAAAATGGTGATAAAACTGTGAGTGCTTTCGGGATAACCCTTCATCAGACAGTGAAACAGCATTCATGAAGTCTATTTAAATACATTTAAAAACACAACCACCAATCATCTCACTGCCCTCCTTTTCTTAAGGACTGGTCTTAAAGTTATATATGTATTCAACCCTGATGGATGATTTGCTGCTAGCCCTATAATCCAGTGTAGTTCATTACACTCAGTGACATTCACTATGACCCTCCCCTTTTACTCATATAAGCAACCTGTATAACCATAAATGTGGTATATTTAGCAATGTGTCAATCATGCCCCAGTTACTATGTAGGGAAAACCAACTGTAAATTGAAAATTAGAATACAATATCACTTGTACAGTATTAGACAGAAAGATGAATGTAATGCTCTGTATGTGCATACTTTTAAGACTCCAACACACGCCTTTAAATTTATGGATATACAGGTTGCTCATATGAGTAAAAGGGGAGGGTCATAGTGAATGTCACTGAGTGTAATGAACTGCACTGGATTATAGAGCTAGCAGCAAATCATCCACCAGGGTTGAATACATGTATAACGTTAAGACCAGTCCTTAAGAAAAGGAGGGCAGTGAGATGATTGGTGGTTGTGTTTTTAAATGTATTTAAATAGACTTCATGAATGAAGGGTTATCCCAAAAGCACTCACAGTTTTATCACCATTTTACTTGTTTTTATGGAATAAAAGTTAGCACAACCTGTTTGGACTCGACTGTTTGTTGGATTTACATTGTTTTTTTGGCAAGCGAGTCCTTAAGGAGAGGAAGAAAGAATTTTTATTCTCTGATTGTATGATGTAAGATCTTAGTTCCTCACAAACGTTCTTCACAATTCCCACTCGGCCATACCCTGAAGATGTTTGCATTTTCACAACTTCTCCTTGTAGTAATGGTCTATGAGATTCACTGGTCTTATCATAGTACAACTTTT
Organism: Protopterus annectens; assembly: GCF_019279795.1. Classification (NCBI taxonomy): domain Eukaryota; kingdom Metazoa; phylum Chordata; order Ceratodontiformes; family Protopteridae; genus Protopterus; species Protopterus annectens. The sequence continues at coordinate 417,344,025 of NC_056730.1, read as the reverse complement.
GTGACTGACGGTTTCTCAAAAGTTGGGCCTTGACCACTCTGTTGTTCTTTACATTTTGTTTACTGATTGGTAGAGTCATTCTCGTCTATCTGTAAATTAATCTCAGGTGGAACCAAACAAGTTGTCTGGAGGAATGATTTTGAGATTGAGTAAGTTAAGGAAAACATCAGTACCATCTCTCTTGGATTTCTCTAAAAAACGTTTTGCACTCTGACCTGCACGTTCAGCTAACCCATTGGATTGTGGATACTCAGGACTACTGGTGATATCGACAAAGTCCTAAGACTCAGCAACTTTCTTAAACAGCTGACTTGTAAACTGTGCACCACTGTCAGACATGACTTTGTGCGAACTACCATGGACAGAAAAGTGTCTCTTCAATTTTGTAATGCTAGTGCTGGACATCAAGTTAGGAAGTAGGTAAATTTCAAACCAATTTGAGTAAGAGTTTACTAACAGTAAGTAATGTTAACAATTCCATTCAGAAATATTTGTGGCAACTGTCCACCAAGGTAATTCAGAAATTTGGAGTAGCTGAAGTGTTTTTTTTTTTTTTTTTTTTGATGTGGTTTGTTGCTCTTGCAAATTGAACATGCTAGCATTTCCTTCTCTATATCTTTGGACATAGAATGCCAAAATACAATGCCTATTACCCTTCTTTTGGTTGAATCAGTACTTGGGTAACCACAATGCAAAATTTTGATATATTCCTGTTATGCTTTAGGAAGTACCACTTTTGGACCTTTCATGATGATTCCATCTTCCATCATGAGCTTGTCTCGGTGAGGAGAATACTGCTGAATGTCAAGTGGTAAACTGGTTTGTCGTGTTGGCCATCCTTGACTGATGATGTTTTTCAGCTTCTGGAGAACTGGGTCTGATGCTGTGTGACTTCTTAGATCATCAAGCCGTGATGATGAGAAATCTCTAACTCCCATGACTTCAAAGTCTGCTGTTTCATCTTCATGCTGCTCTGTCATTTGTCTGGGTGCGCATGACAAAGCATCAGCAAGGTACAAGTGTTTGCCCTTTTTGTAAACAATATTGAAATTGTACTTTTGCAATTTTAACATCATTCATTACGATCGTGCTGGGGCTGTATGCATTGGCTTTTTCAAAACTGTCACTAGTGGTTGGTGATCAATCTCTATTTGGATAGGTCTGCCATAAATATAATCACTGAACTTCAAACATGTGAACACTACTGCCAAAAGTTCTTTCTCTGTTTGTGCATAATGCATCTCTGTTTGTTTTAAAGTTCTGGATGCATAAACAACTGGTATGCCTTCCTGAATACATGCTGCACCAAGGCCATACTTTGAAGCATCGCAAGAAAATGCTACATGTTTGTGAACATCGTAATATCTGAATGGGGATGGACTGGCAATTTTCTTCTTCAGGATATCAAATGTTCTTTGGTATTGTTCCTGCCAGGACCAGTGAACATTTTTGTATGTCAGCTCATGTAATGGTGCTAAAAGCTTACTCAAGTCTGGGATGAACTTTCCTAAATAGTTGACTATACCTAGAAAATGTTGTAAAGATGTGACATTCTCTGGAACTGTAATCTCAAGAATTCCTGTTTGCTTAGACTGATCTGGTTGTAATCCACAACTGGTAAACAAATGTGCCACATAAGTAACTTCTTTCAGTTTGAATTTACATTTCTAAGGATTCAGTTTAGGATTTACTTCATGTGCATGGTCTAGAACTTTCCTGAGGTTTCTGTCATGTTCGCCTTTACCACTGCCCCCAACAATAATATCATCTATTATAATAGCATGTGGATAGCCAGAAAAAAATTGCTCCATAGCACGTTGAAAGACTTCACTGGCTGAATTGATTCCAAATGCCATTCTCAAAAACTTGTGTCTACCAAATGGTGTACTGAATGCAATTAACAATGAAGATTTGCAATCCAGCAAAATTTGCCAAAAAGAACTTTTTACATCTAAGACTGAGAAAACAGTGGAATTTGTCATGAGAATGGCTACCTCTTCTACTGTACGCATTGGATGATGAGGACACTTAAGTGCCTTGTTTAAGTCTCTTGGATCAATACATATTTGAATATCATCTGAGTTTTTCTTATGAGCTATGACCATGGAGGATACCCATTCAGTTGGTTCTTCTACTGGAGTAAGGACACCTAAATTCACCATTTTGTCTAATTCTGCTTCTACTTTACTCTTCATTGCTACTGAAATCTTCTGTACTGGTCTGACAACTGGACTTAATGCATGGTTTAATTTCATGGAATATGTGACTGGAAGTTTACCAAGCTCATCTTTGAAAATATCAGCATATTCGCTAAAAATACTTTGTGTAAAACTATCTTTGTTTTTCATACTTATATGGTGAACCTCTTTATTAAATGAAATTAGTCCCATTCTCAGACAGTCTTTGAGGCCTAACAGTGACTGCACGTGTCTTTTGACTATGTAAATCTGCAAGTCAAATATGTTTCCAGCAGAATGGCATGAAAAACTACTGTGCCATCTGTTTGTATTTGTTCACCACCATAAGGAACTAGTTTTGGACAATTTGCTGAATCACGTTTCTCACCAGGTTTTACTTTAGCAAACATTTGTGCTGATATAACATTATACTTAGATCCAGTGTCTGCTTTAAGCTCTACAAGTTTCCCATTAATTTGTACAGCACAAAATATTTTGTTTGTATTAACTGTTTCATCAGTCACAGAGACACCATCAACATAGAAAGTTTGCTCATATCTCTTGGAGTTTGCTACAGTCTCTGTTCAATCTACTTGCTTCTTTGGATAGTCTCTTTTAACATAAGTCTACGGTACTGTAAACTTGCAAAGCCCTTTGAAATGGTTCCACTTTTTACATTTGTGACATTGTGACATTGCTGACCAAAAGCTAAATACTTTTCCCATTTAGGTTCTTGACTGCCTCCACAATTGCGACAGTTTAACAATGAGACGGGTGTGGTCCCCTTTGGTTTATATTTCTTTTTCATCTTAACTTTCTGTTGTACACTATTAACATTCACACTAGCAGATACTGCAAACATGCTTTTCTCATTCATAAGCGTATTAATATGTTTTTCTGTAAGCTCATGTATTTGGCAAATCTCAATGGCTTCGCTCAATGTTAATTCACTATCTGAAAGCGAAATCTTTCTCACTGCATCATTATTAACACCACATACAAAACAGTCTTTTATCAACTCCTCTCATATCGCCAAATCTACATGTTCTTGCTTTATTTCTTAAGTCAGTAATATATGCTGCAATAGTTTCACAAGGCTTTTGATGCCTTGTGTAAAATTTGTGCCTTTCCATTGTAACATTCATGGTTACACTATTTCTTTAAATTTACATTGTAAGAACTCAAGGTCTTCGTGTGTTTCAGCCTGTATCACAATTTGGCAGTTCTTATCCACCCCTGCATACACAGCAGGTGCATATACAAATGAACGTTTTCACTCAATGGCTTCTGAGCCAGCTAAATTAAGAAGTATAAATGCCCTTGTATGTGCATCTTTATCAGAAAATGCAGCCCGTATGAAAATATAATTTTCTTGCTCAAACACTTACAACTTCTCTGCAATATTATTATCAAACACCAGTGGTTCAGATCTGCGAAATCTCTCTGCCATAACAACAAATTTCTTTTAAGCATAAGCATAGACCTGGTACTTGTAATTTTGATAACATGCACAACAATCTCTCTGAAAATGCTTTATTGTAACATTGCAAATACATTGAACACTCCAGACACTTTGAAAAATCTTAGCTACTACAAAAAAGTAGTACATTGCGAAAAAAAAATTGGAAGTTTTAGCCTTTTCGTACATTTTAAACACTTTGGAGATGATTTCAAACAATTTAATCATATGTCACTATTTCAGACATTTCAAATAACTTGGTAACTATTTCAAACACTTTGAATGCCATATGTTTGACAACTGAAAATCATTTAAATGAATTTAAGTACCTTTGAATAACTGTTGACCTGTTTCCAAGTTCGCTCCTGTATATTTCTGCACTTCTAACTGCGTGCCTCATGATTTGCAAACTGCTTCAACTTCGGATCCCATTCTGACACTGTGTCACATGTCTTGTGTATTCAAATGAGACACTGAGGCACAGGATGGGTTCAAGTCATTTATTGTACATAAACACATCACGAGATGTAACTGGCACATATACTTAGAACTTCATATGCTTACTGACTGACTCATTACTTCTAACACACTCACATGTGCATCTCCATTCAAGCCAGCAGTCACACTGACTGACTATACAAAATGGCACTGATCTCACACATGCTCAGTAACTTATATGCACATGCTCTCAGACTATAATGGCTGACTAGGTACAATATACACACTGATGTACAGAAGGGTGCTAAAAAGAAATATATGATCAGTAATTAATTCTTTGATAACGAGCCATAAAATGTATCTCTGAGTGTGTGTGTGCGCATGTGATTATTTTGCAGTGAGGAGCTAAGATACTGCTGCATGAATTTTTAGATATGAATCTCAAAAGGTTCCTCAAATTTCACCACAATTATACAATTGAATTCTGCAGGTTTGCTGTAGGTATCTGTGAGCTAAAATGCAGCATCAGCTCTACTGAACCTAGTAAAATTAGATACCAAGTGACTTACAGACACTTAATCCCACCCAGTTCGGCTTTGTAAAAGGCAGATCCTGCCTTTTGAACCTGGTTGACTTTTTCGAAACAGTCACTAGAGCCATTAATGAGGGCAAGGCAGTCCATACAGCCTACCTGGACTTGGCTAAAGCCTTCGACACAATACCCCACTCGGGGATCATAGATAAGCTAAACAGCTTAAATGTAAATCCATATGTCATAAGATGGGTTGCAAACTGGCTAAAGAACAGAACCCATAAAGTCAAGATTGCGGGAGCCATGTCAGACTCAAAGCCAGTCACAAGTGGTGTCCCACAGGGCTATGTCCTGGGACCCCTCTTGTTCGGCATTTACTTCTCAGATGTGAAAGCAAACATGGGAGGGTTGTGGCTGACAAAGTTCGCAGATGACTGCAAACTAGGCGCCATAGTCGATACACCAGCTGACACATACATCCTACAGAAAGGTCTCACCGAAACGGACAACTGGTGCCGGAAACATGGCCTTAAACTGAATGCCAAGAAATGTATAGTCATCCCCTTTGGGAAAAACAAAGTACTCACAAATTATCACATAGACAGTAACCCACTGAGTACCAAAAAAGTAATCAGAGACCTGGGGACCCAAGTTGATATTGACCTCTCATTTGACACCCACGTTGCCAAAGTGGTTGGAAAGAATTTCTACCTTGCCCACCTTATCATGAAGGGGTTCACATCCAGATCAAAGGAGGTCATCATGCCCCTGTACTCCTCACTTATCAGGCCCATGATTGAGTACAATGCCCCATTTGGTATGTACCTCACCCGGCACTTACAACAGCTGGAGAGACCCCAGAAGTACCTCACCAAGAGGATCAAGGGTCTTCAACATATGTCATATGCTGCCAGGCTAAAGAAACTTCCTGTTTCTGTTTTGGTGTTAATCTTAGTGGCTTTGAAACTGCCTGCCCCTCTTGTAAATGTGTGTTTGGATACTCCTTCTGGGCCCATCTCATTTGCTCACTCAACTGAGTGCAGTGAGATCATATTCTGATTTCAGGCACTCCTACTGTGTACAAAGAGAGCATCTGGGAAAGAGAACAAAAAAAAAAAAATTAAGCTTGTTTCCTGCCTTTCCTGTTAAGTGGTCTAGACTGTTTGTAGGCTTCTGAGCCACCAAGCCCTTCTGGGTTGGAGGGAAGCCTTCTAGCTTAGTTTTGTTTCTTATAACTAGCCAGTTTTCTAGTTTCAGCACTCAAATCTGTTTCTTTGAACTCAGCACTTGTTCAGAACTCATTGTAAGCACTACATTAGCTGCAAATTACTACAGCACTCAACTTTCCTCACTTGTCTAGTGGAAAGCAGTTTTTAGTACTTAACAAATAAGCACTTATCCAGGCATGTCTAAGGGTCAGCTCCCAGTGATTTCTCTTGTCTACCTGATGAATCTGGGCATCTTGGGGCAATGCAGCAATTGCCTCATGTACACAGACAGCCCTCTCCTCCTACTACCCAACACTACAACCTGTGAGAGATGCACTTATATAGCCGAACTGGAAGCAAAGCTCTCTTCACCCAAGACTGGACTAGACAGTCAAGAGGAGCAGGTAAACACTTGCACCACACCACACTCATCACATAGTCCCTCAAAACCTACACCACCAAAACACACACACATAGAAACACAAAACACACACCTACATTCACGGAGGCTCTCAATAAAAACCTGCCCAAGCATCAGGGACATCCAAAGCATAAACGCAAGCAAACTCCACCCCCCAACACAACCCAAATGACACATAGCCCACAAACTCAGTGTGCCACTCAACCACAGCCCATAAGGCATAACAACGTACCCAACACTCTAGTCATAGGTGACTCTATAGTCAGGCACACTGATGTTCCACTCACTAGACTAAACAAGGAGAAAGTTACTGTCAGCTGCCTGTCAGGTGCCGGGATCCGCCACATAACACATGCACTCAGGTCACTCCACAATAAGTACAAATATGACACTGTCATTGTCCATGTTGGTGTGAGTGACCTGAGACGTACCTCCCTGGACTACATCAAAAGAGACATGGAGGAGCTCTCCGATCTTGTATCCCAGGCAGGTATGACCCTAACCCTGAGTAGCATCCTGCCATTACCCAGAATGATACCACAGTACAAGGACAAAATGATTGACTTTAACAATTGGCTAAGCTTCTGGTGTCATTCTAAGGGGATCCAGTATTTGTCTGCCTGGGACGACATGATCAACAGACCACGATGCTTTGCCAGAGATGGCATGCACCTGTCGCCCTTAGGATTCCGGATACTGGCTAAGGCTCTTGCCACCCCTATAGTGCCTTTTTTAGGCAAGGTTCAAATGACAAATTCACCACCGTAACAGGTACAAGCAAGCAAAATCTGAGGGTAATGCTACTCAATGCTAGAAGTCTAAACCTCAAAATGCACTCACTCGAGGCACTCCTTAAAATGGAGAACATTGACATCTGTGCAGTGACAGAGACCTGGTTCAAAGCTCCAGAGAGCACCCCTGCATTACCAGGCTACAATTCATACCACACCTTTCGGCCACCTAATCCAGAATGAAGCACTAAAGGCGGAGGCATGTCCATATTCATTAAGGATATCCACACCTCCAGGCTAGTTGCACAGCATAATGCATCCGAGATTATCCAAGTGCAACTAACTCTGGGCAAGACCACAATCCAAATTGTAGCTTGCTACAGACCCCCCCACCATGCCCCAGGATTCACACTCCTCATTTCTTGATACACTGGAAAGTATTAGGGTACAACCCAACACCCTAATAATGGGTGAGTTCAACTACCCCACCATTAACGGGGAAAACTACTCATGTACCAACTCTTTTGCTCAACGTTTTCTAGAATTCATAAATTCCAACGCCTTGGATCAACTTATTCACACCCCCACCAGGGGCAGCAATATCCTAGACCTGGTCATTACCAACATGGGAAACCGGTGTTCCACACCAGAGGTCAATTCCTCGTTGGTCAGATCCGACCACAAGCTATTCAGCCTAGACATCCACATCCCACCCCCACCCCCAATTAGGGAAACCATCATAAAAAAACTTCTCCAAAGCCAACTTCACACTTCTTAAGACAGAAGTGGCAAACTTCATGACACCCATGTAGATGGACAATAGAGGTGTGACTGCCGAAACCTACACAAATGCACTTTATAAGCACCTACGCGAGTGCATGGATCATGCTATCCCTAATAGAACCAAGATGTTATCCTCCAAAAAAAGGAAGCCAATCTGGTGGTCCTCTGCCCTAAACAAACTCTACAACAGAAGAAAGAAACTGTTGCAAAAAAGAGTAAGATCCCATGACTGGAGGAACTCCCTGGTCAACCTCAGTAAGAAGCTGAGATCCCTCATAAAATCCTCCAAAGCTAGTTACGAAAACAAAATTGCCACTGACTCTAAAGACAACCACAAAGCATTCTATAGCTATGTCAAGAATCTAAATGGGAACACTCAGATCTGCTCTGAGTTACAGCACAATGGCACTAAATATACAGAACCAACTGATATTGCCAGCATCCTAGCAGATAGGTTCAGTGCTAACTTTACCCCCCTCTCACCCCCTAGAGGGCCCATCTCTATACCAGAAAAATGCAAAGTTCCTATAATCACGGCTGCACAGGTAAAAAACACACTCTTCAAAGCCAAGAACACAGCATCCATGGGACCTGACAATATCCCAGGCTGCTTTCTACACGAACTACAGAATGAACTGGCACCCTACCTAAGTACCATGTTCAATCATAGCCTCACCTCAGGCTTTGTACCCACTGAATGGCGCACCATGACGGTTATCCCACTCCGCAAAGGGGGAGCCATGATGGACCCCGGGAACTACTGCCCCATTAGCCTGATGAGCCTGGTCTGCAAGGCCATGGAACGTATCATCGTGGAACTCATAAACAAAGACATTGGTAATCTCCAAACTCTGGACCCTACCCAGTTTTTGGATTTGTAAAAGGCAGATCATGTCTCCTAAACCTTATTGACTTCTTTGATGCAGTCACCAAAGCCATAGATGAGGGTAAAATGGTTCACACAGCTTATCTAGATCTCGCCAAGGCTTTCAACACCATCCCCCACTCTGGAATTATAGATAAGCTCAGTAAACTAGGTATAAATCCCTATGTCACAAGATGGGTTGCCAACTGGCTCACGGACAGAACCCACACTGTGAAAGTAGCGGATTCCAAATCCGACATCAGACCAGTGACAAGTGGAGTACCACAGGGTTCAGTCCTGGGTCCTGTCCTGTTTGGTATCTACTTCTCTGAAGTGCAGGCCAACACAGAAGGTCTTTAGCTAACAAAGTTTGCAGATGACTGCAAACTAGGAGCCATAATCGAAACTCCTAATGATGTGGAAAAACTACAAAAGGGCCTCACTGAGACAGATACCTGGTGTCAAAGCCATGGCCTGAAGCTCAATGCCAAAAAGTGTATTGTCATCCCCTTTGGTAAAAACTCTGTACCCATGAACTACCACATAGCTGGTACTCTACTTAATGCTGAAAATGTGATAAGAGACCATGGGACACAGGTGGACAGTAGTCTCTCCTTTGATAATCACATCGCCACAGCAGTCAGGAAATCCTTCTACGTGGCTCATCTCATCACAAAAGGATTCTCATCCAGAAAAAAATAGGTAATTGTTCCCCTCTACTCATCACTCATTAGACCCATTATAAAGTACAATGCCCCTTTTGGTATGTACCTCACAAGACATCTACAACAACTGGAAAGACCACAGAAATACCTCACAAAAGGAATTACTGGCCTCAAACAGATGCCCTATGCAGACCATCTCAAAAAATTACAGCTTTACTCCATCGCATATCGCCTACTCAGGGGCGATCTCTGCCTAACATACAAAGCTATGTCAAACCCAGAGCTGTTGGACATGCTCCACTTAAAGAAATCCCAATCCCTCCGAGCTACATGCTCTAGGGACCTAAACCTTGTCACCACAATAAACAGAACATGCTGGAGGGATAGATTCCTGTCCCAGAGACTTCCCATACTCTGGAACAGACTACCTATCTATGTCAAACAGAGCTCCTCATTAGCACTCTTCAAGAAAAATTTTGATGATTGGATGGGAAATGGTAAATTCACCCCAGGGATCACGTCTGTGGCTCTGCTCGACAGGGGCACAGGAAAATAATTTTCTTGGCTGGCGAAAGCCAGGGTACATTTTTTGGCTAGGCTTTTATGGGCCCTAGGGCCGATAGCCTAGTACCTACCTATGAACCTATGAACCTATGAATGTGACTTCTGTCTGTATTAGTGCAGTCAGTCTCAGGACTGTGACTTCTGTCTGTATAAGTGCAGTCAATCTCAGGACTCTAACTTCTGTCTGTATAAATGCAGTCAGTCTCAAGACTGTGACTTCTGTCTGTATAAGTGCAGTCAGTCTCAGGACTGTGACTTCTGTCTGTATAAGTGCAGTCAGTCTCAGGACTGTGACTTCTGTCTATATAAGTACAGTCAGTCTCAGGACTGTGACTTCTGTCTGTATAAGTGCAGTTAGTCTTAGGACTGTGACTTCTGTCTGTATAAGTGCAGTCAGTCTTAGGACTGTGACTTCTGTCTGTATAAATGCAGTCAGTCTCAAGACTGTGACTTCTGTCTGTATAAGTGCAGTCAGTCTCAGGACTGTGACTTCTGTCTGTATAAATGCAGTCAGTCTCAGGACTGTGACTTCTGTCTGTATAAGTGCAGTCAGTCTCAGGACTGTGACTTCTGCCTGTATAAGTGCAGTCAGTCTCAGGACTGTGACTTCTGTCTATATAAGTACAGTCAGTCTCAGGACTGTGACTTCTGTCTGTATAAGTGCAGTCAGTCTTAGGACTGTGACTTCTGTCTGTATAAGTGCAGTCAGTCTTAGGACTGTGACTTCTGTCTGTATAAGTGCAGTCAGTCTCAGGACTGTGACTTCTGTCTGTATTAGTGCAGTCAGTCTCAGGCTGTGACTTCTGTCTGTATAAGTGCAGTCAGTCTCAGGACTGTGATTTCTGTCTATATAAGTGCAATCAGTCTCACAATGTGAGGAATTTGTGGCTTCTATTTGTATACTTCTGTTACCAGGAAGAGAGATGCATCTGCTCCAGATGATCACAGACAGTGTAGTGGATGGCAGGGAAGTTTGGTGTCACTTTCATTTTCATCAGTTAAATAAAAAGGAGTTTAATCTGGTCCTTGAAAGAAACTTTTATAACCCATTTTATCCTGTTCATCTTTGATGTATATATGTTTTATTGTGCTATTCAGGCAGATGCTGTAGTAGTGACACTTTAATGTATTTATTTCTTTTTAAATTGTCTGAATCTAGGTTATGGTTACTCACATCTTGTGCTACACATTTTTAAAGACAACTGGTAAACAGTATTATTGTAGCAAACAAAAGATGGGCGTTAAACTACAGGCATTATTTTCCTGTTCATCGTGTAAAGAACACTTGAAACTAGGAATTACAGGTGATATTATTAATTCAATAGAACAGGTTGTTTGTCTTTACTGTGTTATGCCAGCAACCGACAACTTCACTGGAATGCATACTGTGAAGCACAGCCAATACGATTTTCTGTCTGTGTTGTTTTTAATCTCAATCAGTTGATTCTAAAAGTCTGTCATTATATAGCAGGACAGAAAGGGCTTTACAAACCCAGTAACAGTACAGTGTGTCCAGAAAGGCAGTATCAGGTGGGTAGTTATTTCCTTTTGACCACTTTTAAGACTGAACTGGAACTATAATCTTTGTACTCGTAAGGGTCTATTACCTTTGTGTGAAGTATGAAGACCTTCTCCCTGTTATTTCATGGACATGCACTAACATGCAACACAAAGATTTCGTGACTTTGTAACTTCAAATGCCCTGGAGCAGCTAGTCTGCACTCCCAGTAGGGGAACAAGTATTCCAGATCTGGTACTCACAAATATGGGAGAGTACTGCACCCCCAAGTGTGATATTTCACTGGTAAGATCAGATGGCAAAGCGGTCTCCCTTGAAATAAAGGTAAAACCAGTCCCCCAGCTAACCCCAAAAACTTTAAGAACTTCTCTAAAATAAATGATCCCTATTAAGGGATGGTATAGTTCATTTCTAAGCCCCCCAAACAGCTGCATAGAAATGGCTGCACCAAACCAAAATAAACCCAGGTCAAACTGCAAAAACAAGCCAACCTGGTAAATGATTGGTATCAATAGGTTGTAGAACAAAAGAAAGAAAATCCTGTCAAGAAGAGGGAATGTGCACAACAGAGCAAAAAAGTCCCTCTTAGGGAATCAGGGAACGAGTCAAGTCTCTGAAAGCAGACTTTGATGTAAAAATAGCCTCCAAAGCTAAGGATAACCATAAGGCATTTTTCAATTATGTCCTCGATGTTAAGGACAACAAGTAACAATGTGCAGCATTAGTTGTAGATGGTATCACCTATACTCAACTGGAAGACATAGCAAATCTGCTGGCCAGCAAATTCAGCTCAAATCTCACCTCCTGTTATCCCGAGTTCTTCCTCAGGAAATACCCTCCACCACTCCACCGCCAATTACCACCAAAGAGTAGGTTGCCACTATGCTCTATAAAGCTAAAAAACATGGCTTCAATGGGGCCTGACAATATACCAGGTTGCCTCTTAAACAGCTTAAATCATGACTTATCAGGCCAATTAGGATCTGTGTTTAACCACAGCCTCCATACTAGCTTTGTTCCAAAAGAGTGGAAGACAGCAACAGTCATCCCTGTGCATAAAGGGGGACTATCTACTGACCCAGAAAATTACAGACGCATAAGTTTGAATAGTCTTATATTTAAGGCCATGGAAAAAATAATCATGGACCTGTTAAATAATGACATAGGAAATCTCCAAACACTCAACCTGACCCAATTGGCTTTGTCAAGGACAAGTCATGCTTATTGAATCTGATGGATTTATTTGAGAAAGTCACTAAGGCCATGGATGAGGGTAAAACAGTCCATACTGCCTACATCAACCTGGCCAAGGCATTTGACACAATTCCCCACTTAGGTATTATAAATAAACTCACAAAACTGGGCATAAATCCCTATGTCACCATATGGATAGCCAGCTGGCTCAAAGACAGGACACATGGTTATAGTGGGTGAATCCAGATTCAGCAAGAGGCCAGTTACTAGTGGTGTGCCACAAGGCTCAAAGTTGGGACTACTCCTGTTATAAATATACTTCTCTGAAGTCATGGATAATGTAGAAGGCCTCAAGATGACAAAGTTTGCTGACTGTTGATGTACTATATCTTGCAATCACTGGATCCCCCAATGATGCAGATATTTTTCGGGAGGGTCTAGATCAGGCAAATGATTGGTGCCACAATCATGACTTAAAATTAAAAGTGAAAAAATGCATTATCATACCTTTTGGGAAGTCGAATACCCCTACAAATTAGAACATCAATAGAACATCCCAAAGAGTAGATTCAGAGGTGAGAGATCTAGATACACAGATAGATAGTAGCCAGAACTTTCATCACTCTGCGTCCACAGTGATGAGGAAGTCCTTCTTTGTGGTACAACTTATGAGAAAATGTGTGACTATAATGCCCAATTTGACATGTACTTGACCAAGCACTTACAGCAGCTCGAGTGACCTCAGAGATTCCTCACAAACAAAATGTAGGGAATAAATAACATGCTCTATGTGGCTAGACTAAAAACTATATCCCTCTACTCTGTCACCTACCGACTATTAAGGGGTGACATATGGCTGATCTACGAGGCACTCACAGATCCAACCCTGATGGAGCTGCTACACATCCACAAGTCAAACTGCATGAATGTGACCCAATCTAGGGATCTAAACTTAGTCAGTGACTCAAACAAAATTTGCTGGAGAGACAAATATTTGTCTCAGAGATTGCCCCCTTTCGAACAGGCTTCCCATCACATTAAACAGAGCCCTTCCCTGGCCCTCTTCAAACACAATTTGGACCAACTGCAAATTTACACCTAGGGTAGTGCCTATGTACCTTTTGGACAGGGGCAGTCTGTAAGATACTCGATGCATAGGCACAAAGCAATGCCATCCTCTTGCCCCAGGGCCATACATTGAGTAAAAATCGGGTTATATTGGCTAGGCTTGTAAGGGCTCTTATGCCGTTAGCCTAGTAATCTCCTATGAACCTATGACTACAATTCGCTAATTCAGACTTGCTAAGGGGTATCAAAAGTGTGGTCACGTCCTGACTGCTACAGTCAGCTGGTATTGTAATTTTGGTGATAATGATGATGATGAAAATAATAATAATAACTATGTAGATATATATATATATATATATATATATATAGAGAGAGAGAGAGAGAGAGATTTATGTATATATGCAAATCAAGAGTCTATAATACCCCAATATACTAAAATCCTTCTAGAAGGAGACATTTACCCTAAACCTGGCTCCAAATATCACAACCAACATCAACACAATTTCTTTCCACACACTGCTCTAACCCTCCACCCCAGTAATCTGACTTTTGCCACCATAAAATTTAGAAGCATAAGAAATAAATCTATAGAACTACATGCCTGGATTACCCAACACAAGCCAGAAATTCTAGCTATAACTGAAACTTAGATTAAACCCAGCATAGATAACTCCAAAATTATACCCCCTGGCTATAATATTATCTACAATGACCATATAAAGAGGAAAGGTAGTAGTATTGCTTTAATATATCCCAACAACCACCACATGTCTCTACTAATACCAAAATTCAGTTCAGCGGAGCTCCTTATTACTTTCCTGAAAATAAATAAATATAAACCAATATGTATTACTGCCCATTATATCTCTCCTGGTGACAATACAGCTACATTGGAATATATAGCACATTGAATATCCATAACAATTCCACAAGAAAAAAATACCACTAGGTGATATCAGCATCAATTGGTCAGACACAACTTCTAACTCCCCAACATCCAGCAAAGAGCTAATTAACAGCCCCACACATTATGAGAAGACATTGAATTCCTTATTAGACTGGATTCTAGTATCAGAACCTAGTAAATTCATCACTGCAGGTACAATGGCAGACTCTCTAAGTGACCATCTCCCAATCTATACAACCAGATGTCTAACAAATCCACTTAAATAGCATGCGTATAGAACTACACACAACCTGTCCGAGTTTAACCCCAAAATATTCATTACTACCCTCTCATCTCTTTAGAACTTCCTAAAAATCCTCCCATTTTATGATGTAAATGAACTCAGCACAACTTTCCAAAATATCCTAAATAGCCTTGCACCTTATAGAAGAAAGAGACCAAAGCAAATAAAGCAATTTGGCTATTCAAAATGAGTAGAATGATTATGCAGGATAGAGAAAGAAATCATAGAAAGAATTGCAAACATTCAATAACATCACAATATCTTGAACATTAGAGAATGCTCCACAACTCTACTAAAAAGCAAATAAATGAAGACAAAAACTATACAGTAACAATAGTAAGCACAGCCCTAAAAATCCTGATCAACTATTAAAGAAATCTTACATTCCAGTCATAAACTCAGCCTTAACCCCTCTCCCAACCTTGACAGCTCATCACTTTACTTATAATATAAGCTGCTGTTCAAACTATGTGGTAGTACCCACTTAATTGTTTTCTACACTTTTCCCTTTCCTAACATATGCTTCTACTAAAGATATTGCATCTGATGTGCATCTGTTTGTCAGTTCATTTCTGAATCTCCACATCCTTTCTGACTTCACTATTCCATGTTAGCAAGGCTGGTAAATTCATTCATAGCTTCATAGAAGCTGAAATGTTTTATCACATCTAACCCTTTCAGTCATCAGCTGGCAATTCCAACAGATGTTTCATATTTAAATGTGTGTTTTGGTCAACAAATGAATCCATTTCTCTTTAGTAGCCTTTCAATTCCTAATTTTTCTATTGCACCTCTTTTGATGGCATCTGAATGACTATTTAGTGTCTCAATAAGTTCGGCAGCTTGTTTATTTACTGCAGCTATTTATTAACTTTCTCAACTGTAGATAGAAGTTGCTCTATGACATCTTATCCAAGGCTATAGATGCAATCTCATCTACATTACTATTAAACGAAGCCACTGCCTTGTCTCCCATTGCCATCTGATCGATTAAAGACTGCAAATTTGTTTCAGACTGCAATCTGTAATGTCAGACATTTTTCTCAACTCTTGTCAGTAATGCTATTACTGTATGAACAGAGCTAATTTCCATGGTGCATAAACACAATTAAAACTGATATTAAACTAGCTACATGCGTATAATGTGGGAGTAACCAATGAAACAGTTACTCTCTGAAGCACAATTGTAGAAGTCCCAACATATAAATATTTGTGATGCAGTGATTTTTGTAAAAAAAAGTTGTGTAACCTTTCCATATGTCTTTTACCCATTATGTGTCATTATGTCCTACTACTACAGCTCGCCATGATATAATGCAGCAGGCATTGATGTCTAGTTCACTCAAGAGAGATAATTATTAGTAATGGGAATTCAAAACGCAGGAACAACAGCAATGGTAAAAATGATAAGCTCGTCAACTGTTTTACTGGCTGCTTTTTTAAAAGCAAAATAAATAAATAAAATAAAAATGCTGATAGCTTATGAGTTCTGGTAGATTCCTGTGTACTGTTGCTGATACTTTATGAATGGGATGACTCTTAGAAGATGACACAAATGGTGATAGTTTGGGAGGGGGGTGTTGTGGGAACCAGTGGTCAGGCATGGTCATGTAATATGGGGTTTGCACACTGCTACACATACTGCTAGTGATAGACACCCTTTTCTCCACAGAACAGTGGAAAAGATCAAATACACTCCAGCAAATACATTCAATTATGTGTTTTTATTTCAATCAATCCCATTTTGTTGAATCAGAAATCAATGAAACAAATTTTGAGAGCTCATTTTGTCAAACCACAGTTCAGAAACATGTAGAGCAAAGGTACCTTAAAAGGGTATTATAGGTTCATAGGTTGGTACTAGGCTATCGGCCCTAGGGCCTATGCAAGCCTAGTCATAACAATTTCCTGGATATTTCTTCTCACAATATTTACTTCTCTGGACCCCTGTCTAGCAGGGCGACTGACATGATCCCTGGAGTGAATTTCCTATCTCCCATCCAATCATCAAGGTTCCTTTTGAAGAGGGCCAATGAGGTGCTCTGCTTGACATGTATGGGCAGTCTATTCCAGAGTATGGGGAATCTCTGGGTCAGGAACCTATCCCTTCAGCATGTTTTGCTCATTGTGATGACAAGGTTTAGATCCCTGGAGCATGTGGCTCTGAGGGATTGGGATTTCTTTAAGTGGAGCATGTCCAACAGCTCAGGGTTTGATATGGCCTTGTATGTTAAGCAGAGATCACCTCTGAGTAGACGATATGCCACAGAGTATAGCTGGGGATTTTTAGATGGTCAGCATATGGCATCTGCTTTAGGCCTGTGATTCTTTTAGTGAGGTAATTCTGTGGCCTTTCCAGCTGTTGCAGATGTCTTGTGAGGTACATACCAAATGGGGCATTATACTCTATACTGGGTCTAATGAGGGATGAGTACAGTGGGACAGTGACCTATTTTTTCTGGATGAAAAGCCCTTAGTGATGAGGTGTGCCACATAGAAGGATTTCCTGACTGTTGTGGCGATGTGGTTAGCGAAAGTGAGACCATTGTCCACCTGTGTCCCTAAGTCTCTCATCACACTTTCGATGTTTAGTGTCTTGCCACCTATATGGTAATTCATGGGTACATGTTTTTTTCCAAAGGGGATAACTATACATTTCTTGGCATTAAGCTTGAGCTCATGGCTCTGGCACCAGGCATCTGTTTCTGTAAGGCCCTTTTGTAGAATATCCACATCATTTGGGGATTCAATAATGGCTCCCAGTTTGCAGTCATCTGCAGACTTTGTTAGCCAGAGTCCCTTAGTGTTGGCCTGTACTTCAGAGAAGTAGATGCCAAACAAGAGTGGTCCCAGGACTGAACCCTGAGGTACTCCACTTGTCACTTGTCTGGAGCTGGATTTGGAGTTGGCTACTTTTACAGTCTGGGTTCTGTCAGCAAGCCAGTTGGCAACCCATCGAGTGACATAGGCATTTATCCCCAGTTTAGTAAGTTTATCTATGATTCCAGAGTGGGGGATGGTGTTGAAGGCCTTAGTGAGGTCCAGATAGGCTGTGTGGACTGCCTTACCCTCGTCCAGAGCTCTGGAGACTGATTTGAAGAAGTCAATCAGATTCAGGAGACAAGATTGGCCCTTCACAAACCTAAACTGGGTGGGGTCTAGTGTTTGAAGGTTGCCAATGTCTTTGTTTATAAGTTCCATGATAATGCATTCCATGCCCTTGCAGATCAGGCTTGTCAGACTGATGGGACGGTAGTTTCTGGGATCCAAGGCAGATCCCCACCCTGTGGAGTCAGATAACTGTAGCTGTGCACCACTCAGTGGGTACGAAGCCTGAGGTGAGGCTATAATTAATCATGACACTTTGGTGAGGTGTCAGCTCATTTTGTAGTTCATGTAGTACACAGCCTGGGATGTCATCTGGCCCCATGGATGCTGTATTCTTAGCTTTGGAGAGTGCGGTTTCTATCTGTGTGGCCGTGATTACTGGAATTTGGCAATATTTTGGTACTGAGATGGGCCCATTACGGGGTGAGAGGGGGTGAATTTGGCACTAAATCTATCTGCCAGGATATTGGCAATATCCTTGGGATCAGCATATTTAATGCCATTCTGATGTAGCTCAGAGCAGATCTGAGCATTGCCATTTAGATTCTTGACGTAACTATAGAATGCCTTGAGGCTGTCTTTGGAATCTTTGGCAATTTTATTTTCGTAACTAGCTTTTGAGGATTTTATGAGGGATCTCAGATTCTTACTGAGGCTGGTGAGGGAGTTTTTGCATCCTGGGATTTTCCTCTTTTCTGCAACAGTTTATTTCTTCTGTTGTATAGTTCGTTTATAGCAGGGGACCACCAGATTGTCTTCCTTTTTTTGGAGAAGAGTATCTTGGTTCTATTTGGGATGGCACAATTCATGCATGAGTGGATGTGCTCATACAGTGCCTTAGTGTAGGATTCTGCAGTTGAATTTTCAGATCCCGTCTGCATGGGTGTCATGAAGTTTGTCACTTCTGACTTCAGTAGCATGAAGTTGGCTTTGGAGAAGTTTTTTAAGGAGGTTTCCTTACTGGGGGGTGGGGGTGGGATGTGGATGTCAAGGGTGATTTGCTTATAGTCAGACCTGACCAATGAGGGGGTGACCACTGGTGTGGAGCATCTATCTC
This sequence comes from Protopterus annectens, assembly GCF_019279795.1. NCBI lineage: Eukaryota > Metazoa > Chordata > Ceratodontiformes > Protopteridae > Protopterus > Protopterus annectens. The sequence goes on along the minus strand of NC_056730.1, from coordinate 417,325,046 downwards.
CCATGTTGGTAATGACCAGGTCTAGGATATTGGAGCCCCTGGTGGGACAATGGATTAGCTGATCCACGGCATTGGAATTTATGAATTCCAAGAACCGTTGGGAAAAGGAGTTGGTACCCGAGTAGTTTTCCCAGTTAATGGCAGGGTAGTTGAAATCACCCAGTATTAGGGTATTTGGTTGTATCTTAATATTTTCCAGTATGTTTAGAAAGGAGTAGTGAGAATCTTGGAGCATGATGGGGGATCTGTAGCAAGCTACAATTTTGGATTGCAGTCTTACCTAGTGTTAGTTGCACTGGGAGAATTTCAGATGCACTGTGTTGGGCAACTAGCCTGGAGGTGTGAATATCCTTGGTGAATATGGACACTCCTCCACCTTTAGTGTTTTGGTCTTGGTTTTGTAGCCGAAAAGTGTGGTAAGAGTTGTAGCCTGGTATTGCAGGGGTGCTCTCTGGAGCCTTGAACCAGGTCTCAGTTACTGCACAGATATCGATGTTCTCCATTTTTAGGAGTGCCTCGAGAGAGTGCATTTTGAGGTTTAGACATCTAGCATTGAGTAGCATTACCTTCAGATTTTGCATGCTTGTATCTGTTACAGTGGTGGTTTTATACTTTGAACCTAGTCTAAAAAAGGCACTATAGGGGTGGCAAGACCTTTAGCCAGTAACCTGAATCCCAGGGGTGACAGGTGCAGACCATCTCTGGCAAAGCATCGTGGTTTGTCGATCATGTCTTCCCAGGCAGACAAATACTGGATCCCCTTTGAATGACACCAGAAGCTTAGCCAGTTGCTGAAGTCAGTCATTTTGTCCTTATACTGTGGTATAATTCGGGGCGATGGCAGGATGCTACTCATGGCTAGGGTCATACCTGCCTGGGCCACATGATCCAAGAGCTCTTCCATGTCTCTTTTCATGTAGTCCAGGGAGGTACATCTCAAGGGTTGGGAGGGTGGCCTAATGGTTAAGATGTTTGCCTTACAAACACAAGGTACAGGGTTTGAATCTCACAGGGGATAATTGGCTAGACTTAAAATGGCTTGCAAGGGCAGTTAGCCTAGTACTAATCTATGAACCTATGAACCTAAGTCATTCACTCCAGCATGGACAATGACAGAGTCGTAGTTGTACTTGTTGTGGAGTGACTTGAGTGCATGCATTATGTTGCGGATCCTGGCACCCGACAGGCAGCTGACTGTAATTTTTTCCTTGTTCAGCCTGGTGAGTGGGACATCGGTGTGCCTGACTATAGAGTCACCTATGACTAAAGTGTTGGGTTCATTGTCTTGCCTTAGGGGCTGTTGTTGGGTGGCACACTGGTGTTGTGAGCTATGTGTCACTTTGGTTGTGACTGGTGTTTGTTTGCATATCAGCTTTGGAGGTCCTTGTTGCTTGGGCAGGTTAATCTTAAGGGCCTCTGCATATGTGGGTTTAGTGTTGCTATGTGTTGGTGTTGATGGTGTGGGTTTTTAAGGGCTATGATTTGCTAGAGGTGTAGTGCAGGTGTTAACCTTCTCCTCTTGGCTGTCTAGCACAGTCTTGGCCGGAGAGAGTTTGCTTACAGTTTGGCTATGTAAGTGCATCTCTCGCAGGTTGTAGTGTTGGGTGGTAGGAGGAGAGGATTGACTGTGTACATAAGGCAGTTGCAGCATTGCCCCAGTATGCTCAGATTCACCAGGTGGACAGGAGAAATCACTGGAAGCTGACCCTTGGTCATGCTTGTTTAGGTGCTTTTTTTTGTAAAGTTTAAGAGCTGTTTTCCCTTACCTTTGCAAGGTACTTTGCAATTATAGGCTGTTTAGTGCCTACAATTAATTTCTCCTTATTGACAAATAGAGTTGAGTGCTTGTATCAGTTTCAGGCTTCCTAGTGCTTTCTAGCAGGTTCTAGAGCAAGTGCTAGTCACAGGGGTTCAGATTTTAGTGCTACTACTGAGAAACCAGCTAGTTCTAAGGGAATATTTGAAGAGCAGACTTTCTGGCACCTGGAATAGTTTAACTGTTGCCTCGCAGTGCTGCATGATGTGAAAAATGTGCAAACACACGTGTTTTTAAGCCAGAAAGTTGAAAGGGATAGAAATCAGCCCAAAAAGGCTAATAAAATTGCAATTTCAGAGCTGGAAACCACTCCTCTAACGTTAGATAGACAGTACAATGCTCACCACTCCCACTGGTAAGCAGTAGGACTTCCCTCTACCACAGCAAGGTCTGGATAGCTCTGAACACACAAAATAAATTCCTGAGACAAGCAAAGTCTGGGATATGGACTGGCTAGGAAAGGTGGGAAACAAGCAAACAAGATAATATTTTTTTGTTGAAACAGGCTAAACAATGCAATAATACAGTAAATAAACACAGAAAAGGCTAACACACTTGAGTGCATTGTAGTGATTTTTGCAGGGAAGAGCAAGAATCCCACAGCAAAGACCCTCCCACACCCCTTTACTTAAATATACTAATGTTAAGGTTGCATAGTTGTTGAAAATTTCAAAAAAAAAAGGCCACACACAGTAACACATAGAAACTGTAACCGGAAGTGATTTTCCACATGTAACACCAAATACTTGTTTGATAACTAGCCAGATAAACTACATACCTTTCTACATAGGTCTTATTGCTCAGTGCACAACTTCCGCATTTTTACATAAACTGTTGTTGGGTAAAAAATTAAATGTGTTTACAGCCAAACATTTTCAGTGATTTTACAACTCATTAAATTGAAAATTCCTTATGAAGTCAGAGACTGAGGCAGAGCCTAATGGAAGCAGACCACTAACAAGTGTCTATGTTCATAGGTTCATAGGTCGGTACTAGGTATTGGCCCTAGGGCCTATATAAGCCTAGCCAAAAAGGTACCCTGGCTGTAAATGTTCCTTATCAAACTTTTTGCCTCGTACTTAATTGGCAGTGCAGTTATGTCCTCATTACTGACTGCATGGGTTTTGCAAGTTTACTCTGTGTTCCAAAAGCATGCTTGAAGAGTTTATGTAAATGTGAAAGTGTTTATGTATTTTGCATTTGTGATGTGTGCCAAGGCTGAAAAAGGTCTTCAGTGGGTCAAGTGACTTATTCTTTTAACAAAGGAGTTTTAAAAATGTTTTTCATTACAAGCCTATTTGGCTTTTACTTTTGTGCTTTCTCAACATTCTGCTTCAGAGGCATAACAAGGAGACATTACTGTAAGACGAAAAATGTGCATTACTTATGCGCTGAGTGCACTATACTGTCTTTGCAAAATTCATCAGCATCAGCATTTAGCTTATAAAATACAATGAGTACTTTAAACTTGCAACACAAAACACTGCAAAAACTGTTTTATGTATTGCAGATAATGTTCAACAAAATTATTATTATTTATTATACAATGACTGGCCATTAACATTCAACAAGGAGCACACTGATTGGTCAACCCAATCAGCGTGCCCATTGTAAATTAAGAAACCTTGGCAAAAAGACAGAACACAGCAAAATGAAATTAATTTCAAATAACTAAAAAATAGAGCCAAGAATCTAGTAATACAAGATAAAAAATATTATTTCTCCTCCAAGCTAACAACCTTACAAAATAATCCAAAGAAATTCTGGAAGTCAGTCTCCACCCTTTTCAACACTGGAACTCTACAGAATCCCTCTCCTATACCTGATAAGACCCCTAATTAAATTTCCCATGACTTTAATACCCACTTTATTACCACCATCCAAAAATTGATCAAAGACTCCTCAACAAGCCCAAACCAATACTCCCAGAATATTAATAATTTCATAAAAAAATGACAATGTACCACTCATTCCTGACAAAAATTCCACTCCTTCCGCAACTCACTCATTTTCTATTCAGCCAGTACTCACATTTCTCATATGTAAACTATTAGAAAAACACAAACCATGCTTTCTTTCCACAGACAGCCTTCCCCCAAAATATTTACAACGAGCAACAAATGCAACTGCATATTCAGTTAGTATTCTTATAAATCGCTCTCTCGCATAAGGATACATTCCACATCTATGAAAAAAATCTGTTATTACTCCACTACATAAAAGTGGAGACTCTCACGACTTCTCAAACTATTGCCCCATCTCTATACTTTCCTCACTATCCAAAATCCTTGAGAAGTATGTGCACACACAATTACTCAAGTACCTCGTTGATAATCATCTTCTGTCTCCCACTCAACATGGCTTCCGCCAAGAGCACAGCACTATTACAGCCCTGCTCTCATTCACCGATACTGTCAACAAAGCCTTAGATACAAGTCACCCCATTTCAGTAATCCTATTGGATCTTTCTAAGGCTTTTGACACAGTATCACATACTAAACCTCTGATCCAATTAACAACTTGGCTGCACCCCTAAATCCCTCAACTGGTTTACATCATACTTAAACAATAGACAACAATCTGTAAAGTGGCATAACATCTTATCTGATTATCTGTCAAACAGCATAGGAGTCCCACAGGATCATTACTCCAACATCTTTATTAATGACCTCCGCAAAGTCTCTCGACTAGGTAAAATTATCCAGTACGCCGACAATTTGACAATGATCTCTACTTCAAACAATTTCTCTGACCTCCTCACAGTTACTCAAAATGCTTTTACAGAGATTGAATCATTGCTAAACAATTCACAAATGTTACTAAATGCCATAAAAACAAAACGTCTATTATTCTCTTCAAAACCACCAGATATAGACTTCAAAATCTTATCTAAAGATGGAACTGAAATAGAAGTAGTAAAATCTGCCAAACTACTAGGCATTACAACTGACAACAAACTCACCTTTGAAACATATATTCTCAATGCAATAAAGAAAACTTTAAACTTGGAAAACTTTATCGTCATAAACTTTACATGGACAAAAACACCAAAACAAAACTGGCAAGTACCTTACTCATCCCTGCTCTACTTGGGTCTATATTATATATTCAAAGTTTCAAAACCTTGAACCTCATACGTTCAACAACATATGAGCAAAGTTTGAAACATTGAAAATATAATAAAAAATTAAAAAATAAACTTACCTCAACGCTCTGAGCAGGGGTTAATCCCCCCCTGCACCCCCCCCCACACCACAGCTACTTAAATACATCAACTCCAAGATCGCACTTCACTGCAGAAAAGGGAAATTTTCCCATTCTGCGCCGTACGGAGCCGTTGCTTTTCACCTTCAAACTTTTTAAAGTCCAATCATATGGTTTCGACCATATGACATTCGAACTTTAAAAAGTTTGAATAATTAATAGGGACCCACTCTGCTTTATGGTAGTGCCATCTATACTAACCTTCACTCATCCCTTAGCAATAAACTTTGGTCTTGTTTCTACAAAATAGCTAAATTTGCCTCAAAAAAGCCTAACCACTCACAACACTGCCAAGGAATCTGCCAACTGAACTGGTTGGATTTCCCAAACTATCTTTGCTATACCCAACTAATGTTAGCCCTAATTTATTGACCAAATACCTGACCAGCATTCTCATCAATACTACAAACTTATATTCCTTCACGTACCCTAGGATCCTCCACCAAATTGCTACTAAGTGTAACGAAGCCCAACAAAAGAGCTGGACAGTGCTTGTTTTCCCATAGCATTGCTAAAAATGGAACTCCTTACCCTTCCATATTACCCAAATAGACTGTATAAAGACATATAAAGTAGCATTAAAAACTTGCTTCCTACGTAACCTCAAATGCCAATGCAAATCAAACAAACCACCATAAAACTTTCACTACTTATTTTTAACCTAGTTCCATAGTTCAAAATAACTTTTACCCTGACAGCAACACAGCTCTATTACCACTATAACTGTTCGGCAAGAACAGCCATGTTTTTTTCATGCAATGCCAAAAAGAAACAGCTCAAGCTTTGTACTATACTACCAACTGTTATCTAAGTTTATATAAGTTCTGATACTTGCTGATAAGTTTTATATTGTTTATGTATTTTTTTTTTAACATTTGCATATTATCGCTTTTAAAAAAATTTTTGTCAGCTGTCTATATTTTTATTTGACTGTATTAATTGTGGAGCTTTTCTCCCCAGACCTCCACTGAAAATGGGTTCCTGGCCCAGTGGACTTTCCTAGTCAATAAATAAATAAACAAAATAAAAAAAAAATAACAAAGGTAAAAGTCCGGTCACTAAAGTATCATTGAATAGCCAGACTTTTTTTCTATAATTATGTGCTAGACATGCATTAGTCTGAATGAAAGAAACTCTGAAACTGAAATGCATGTCATCATTTAGTGACTTTGTTCCTTATACATTTTTTTTCTGACAAATCACTGAGTAACAAAGTCATTAAATAATGACAGACATTTAAGTTTCAGACTTTCTTTCCTTCAGACATTGCACGCATATTCATATTTTTTTAAATAAAAGATCAAAAGGTATGTTCAAGACCAGAGAAAATACAAGAAGAATCAGGTAAGTTCTATAAACCAAAACATACCTGATTTTCCTTATATTTTCCTAACTCTCTCATACCTCTAAACTGTCAGGAGTTTGCACTTTTTTTTTTCTTTCAAAAAAAAAAAAAAAGCAACGGAGATCATCCTTTCTCCATTGCATACTTGCTAAATCACTGATGTACTGTGTAAGCCTGGGAACACAAGTCCCATACACGTGCAGTACATCATCAAAGAGTGCAGTCAGGAAACAAAGCAGAAGACCACGACTACACTGTTATACAAAAACATTATTTAAGAAAAGTATTTTTTTCTTAAATAATGTCATTGTATAATAGCAATAACCAACTCCATGGTGTGGTATATTGAAGATTTACCTAGGGTTGGATTTGTTTAATTACTCAGGCTTCACCTTCTTCATTAAACCACTCCAACTTTGGGTAAATCTTCAATAAAACACACCCATATCATCGATACCAGCATCACCATTACTACTGGGAAGGGGAGGATATGCATTCAACTGTAAGGGCACTAACATTTTTATGGGGACAGGAAGATATACTGGATATTAGGGAATAGTACCTAAGGAACAAAAGAGCATAATGGGGATGAGGGAAACACCAGATACATCTCTTAAGTGCCATAATGGCACCAACCACATTAAGGGGATTGAGGGTGGGGGGAATCAATTGACCACCAAAGAATACATTGTTGTGATGGCACCAAAGTTACTACAGGGATCGGGTTGGGGGTAACCACTGGACACCAGGAATGAGTCTCTAAAGTGTCATAATGTTACTCAGGGGATGGGGTGGGGGATATACTAAACACCAGGAAATACCCTTTAAAGTGCCCTATGGCACAAATAGCATGATGGGGATTAGGGCGTAAACCACTGGACACCATTCATGATAGTCGTTAAGTGTTATAATGATACTAATGGTAGTATGAGGGTGATGGGAACCACTAGACCCCCAGGACAAATTCTTTAAAGTGCTGTAAGAGCACTGGCATCATAACAGGGATCAAAGGTTGGGGGATACACTAGACCATCAGGGCGTAGGTCATATGTACTGTAATGGCACTAAAGTATTATGGGGTGGGGTGAAGTATGACATGGTAAGGACAGGTATATGGACTGCAGTGTGTGGTGTGTGTGTGTGTGTGTGTGTGTGTGTGTGTGTGTGTGTGTGTGTGTGTGTGTGTGTGTGTGTGTGTGTGTGTGTGTGTGTGTGTGTGTTTGAGAGAGTAGCTAGAAGAGGATTGCCCTACCTAGATGAGCAGCAGGGTACTACCTTGTCATGCAGATCAGCCATAATCTGTATTTTGCAGTAGTACTTGTAATTCAGGAAACATGCAAATTAGCCATAAATGACATTTGACCTCATCACAGCTGACATGTTCCTGAATTTCAGATGGTCACGTTATACTAGAAGGGCCTTTCTAACTTGAGCCATATGATTAGTGTTAGGATGTTTAATGAATTCCTGGGCATGTTTTACAGATTCTAACTGACATAAGGAAACTTAGTACTTTAAAATTAGACAATAGATGTCTGAAGATAGGTTTGAGAAAAGGTACAGGTGATCTTTTTTTGCAAAGTAAAGGTTATCTAGCAGTAGTCTGACAGCTGGTAGCAATCTGGTTGTCTTTGGAAATTCTGGCCCTATAACACTAGATGAATCTTGGAAAATACTTGTGAATCATTTTATCCAGAGATCTGTCATTCAAAGCGCATGTAAACTCTATCATGATAAAAACAAACTGCAAACAAGGAAATTTGTAAAGAATAAATCCTTATCTCACAATTGAATTTTGCAATTCTTGCCCTAGCCTTTTGCATTCCAAGGTTACATTAGTGTACTGTGGCTTTAAGAAACCCACAATAAACATGTCACAGATGCACTATCTAGTGCCTATAACAGATTGGTCAGATTTGTTGTCAGTCTTCTTACTTCATCAAATCACTGCATAGCTCTTTGCAACTTTAATTGGAGATCATGAAAACAGAGAATTCTTTATTACCAGCACATTTTACTTCAAAATTATTTACAGAACAACCAGTTCATTCATTTAATCTGATACCTAAAATGTTGAAATAACCATGGGGACCTAAAAACTACTCACCATATGCTGTTGGACAACCTAAAGACCAATGGCAAGATGGGCAAACAAGTTCTGCATATCTTCCAGTTTGCTTCCTGGAATAAGCTTCCACCATAAATTATAATAGCAAAAAATAGTTCTAAATTCAAGTCAAAGTTCAAACAATGCTTTCTATGTCATAGGTTCATAGGTAGGTACTAGGCTATTGGCCCAAGGGCCTACATAAGCCTAGCCAACAAGGTTCCCTGGCTTACGCCACCCAAGAAAGTTATTTTCCTGTGCCACTGTCGAGCAGACACAGAAGTGATCCCCGGGGTGTATTTCCTATTTCCTATCCACTCATCAAGATTTTTCTTAAATAGTGCTAATGAAGAACTTTGCTTGACATAGATGGGTAGCCTGTTCCAGAGTATGGGAAGTCTCTGGGACAGGAATCTATCCCTCCAGCATGTCCTGTTTATTGTGGTGACAAGGTTTAGGTCCCTAGAGCATGTAGCTCAGAGGGATTGGGATTTCTTTAGGTGTAGCATGTCCAACAGCTCTGGGTTTGACATAGCTTTATATGTTAGGCAGAGATCACCTCGGAGTAGGCGATATGCTATGGAGTAAAGCTGGGAGTTTTTTGAGGCAGTCTGTGTAGGGCATTTGTTTGAGGCCAGTAATCCTCTTTGTGAGGTACTTCTGTGGCCTTTCCAGCTGCTGCAGATGTCTTGTGAGGTACATTCCAAAAGGGGCATTGTACTCTATAATGGGTCTAATGAGTGTCAAGTAGAGGGGAACAATGACCTCTTTTTTCCTGGATGAGAACCCTTTTATGATGAGGTGTGCCACGTAGAAGGACTTCCTGACTACTGTGGCAATGTGACTATCAAAGGAAAGACTACTGTCCACCTGAGTCCCAAGGTCTCTTATCACACATTCGGTGTTAAGTAGATTGCTGCCTATGTGGTAGTTCATGGGTACAGTGTTTTTACCAAAGGGGATGACACTGCACTTTTTAGCATTGAGCTTGAGGCCATGGCTCTGACACCAGGCATCTGTCTCAGCGAGGCCCTTCTGTAGGATGTCCACATCATTTGGGGACTTGACTATGGCTCCTAGTTTGCAGTCATCTGTGAAATTTGTTATCCAGAGGCCTTCTGTGTTAGCCTGTACTTCAGAGAAGTAGATACCAAACAGGAGAGGTCCCAGGATGGAACCCTGTGGTACTCCACTTGTCACTGCTTTGAGGTCAGATTTGGAGTCTGCAACTTTTACAGTGTGGATTCTGTCAGTGAGTCAATTGGCAACCCATCCTGTGATGTAGGGATTTATACCTAGTTTAGTGAGTTTAGCTATAATTCCAGAATGGGGGATGGTGTTGAAAGCTTTGGCAAGGTCAAAATAGGCTGTGTGAACCACCTTACCCTCATCTACGGATTTGGTGACTGCCTCAAAGAAGTCGATCAAGTTCAGGAGACATGATCTGCCTTTCACAAACCTGAACTGGGTGGGATCCAGAGTTTGGAGGTTACCAATGTCTTTGTTTATGAGTTCCATGATGATACATTCCATGGCCTTGCAGATCAGGCTCGTCAGGCTAATAGGTCAATAGTTCCCGGGATCAGAGGTGGCTCCCCCTTTGTGGAGTGGGATAACTGTTGCTGTGTGCCATTCAGTGGACACAAAGCCTGATGTGAGGCTATTATTGAACATGGTGCTTAAGTGGGGAGCCAGTTCGTTCTGAAGTTCATGTAAAACGCAGCCTGGGATGTTGTCTGGTCCCATGGATGCTGTGTTTTTGGCTTTGAGAGTGCAGCTTTTACCTGCTTAGTTGTGATTACAGGGACTCTGCATTCTTTCTGTATAGATATGGGCCCTTTAGGGGTGAGAGGGGGGTAAAGTTAGCATTGAACCTATCTGCCAGGATGTTGGCAATATCAGTTGGTTCTGTAATTTTCTTGCCTTTGTGCTGTAACTCAGAGCAGATCTGGGTGTTGCCATCGAGATACCAGACATAGCTATAGAATGCTTTGTGGTTGTCCTTGGAATTAGTGGTAATTTTGTTTTCATAGCTAGCTTTGGAGGACCTTATAAAGGATCTCAGCTTCTTACTGAGGCTGACCAGGGAGCTCCTCCATTCATGGGATTTTGCTCTCTTTTGCAACAGTTTCTTCCTTCTGTTGTACAGTTTGTTTATGGCAGGGGACCACCAGATTGGTTTCCTTTTTTTGGAGGATAGCGTCTTGTTTCTGTTTGGAATAGCACGATCCATGCACTTGTGTAAGTGCTTATAGAGTGCATTTGTGTAGGATTCAGCAGTTGTAACTGTATTGCCCATCTGCATGGGTGTCATGAAGATCACCATTTCTGTCTTAAGAAGCATGAAGTTGGCTTTGGAGAAATGTTTTACTGTGGTTTCCTTAATGGGGGGTGGGGGTAGGATGTGGATATCAAGGGTCATTAGCTTATGGTCGGATCGGACCAATGAGGAGTTGACTTCAGGTGTGGAACACCAGTCACTCATGTTGGTAATGACTAGGTCTAGGATACTGTTGCCCCTGGTGGGGGTGTGGATAAGTTGATCCAGGGCATTGGAGTTTATGAATTCCAGGAAGCATTGAGCTAAGGAGTTGGCACACGAGTAGTTTTCCTAGTTAATGGTGGGGTAGTTGAAGTTGCCCATTATTAGGGTGTTTGGTTGAACCCTAATATTTTCCAGTACATCTTGAAAAGAGGAGTGAGAATCCTGGAGCATGGTGGGGGATCTGTAGCAAGCTACAATTTGGACTGCAGTTTTGCCCAGAGTTAGTTGTACTTGGATAACCTCGGATGCATTATGCTGAGCAACTAGCCTGGAGGTGTGGATATCCTTAATGAATATGGACACACCTCCGCCTTTGGTGTTTCGGTCCAGGTTACATGGCTGAAAAGTGTGGTATGAGTTATAGCCTGGTAGTACAGGGGTGCTCTCTGGAGCCTTGAACCAGGTCTCAGTCACTGCATAGATATCGATGTTCTCCATTTTAAGGAATGCCTCGAGTGAGTGCATTTTGAGATTTAGACTTTTAGCATTGAGTAGCATTACCCTCAGTTTTTGCTTGCCTGTTCCTGTTATGGTGGTGAATTTGTTATTTGAACCTTGCCTAAAAAAGGCACTATAGGGGCAGCCAGAGCCTTAGCCAGTATCCGGAATCCCAGGGACAACAGATGCAGGCCATCTGTGACAAAGCATCGTGGTCTGTCGACCATGTCATCCCAAGCAGACAGATAATGGATCCCCTTAGAATGACACCAAAAGCTTAGCCAATTGTTGAAGTCAATCATTTTGTCCTTGTACTGTGGTATCATTCTGGGTGATAGCAGAATGCTACTCAGGGCTAGGGTCATACTTGCTTGGGCTACAAGATCAGAGAGCTCTTCCATGTCTCTTTTCATGAGTCCAGGGAGGTACGTCTCAGGTCATTCCACCAACATGGACAATGACAGAGTCATATTTGTACTTGTTATGGAGTGACCTGAGTGCGTGGGTTATGTGGCAGATCCTGGTACCCGACAGGCAGCTGACAGTAACCTTCTCCTTGTTTAGCCTGGTGAGTGGGACATCAGTGTGCCTGACTATAGAGTCACCTATGACTAGTGTGTTGGGTACGTTGTTTTGCCTTATTGGCTGTGGTTGAGTGGCACACTGAGTCTGTGCGCTATGTATCATTTGGGTTGTGTTGGGGGATGGAGGTTGCTTGCGTTTCTGCTTTGGAGGTCTCTGTTGCTTAGACAGATTATTATTGAGAGCCTCCGCGAATGTTTTTGTGTTACTATGTGTGGATTTTGCTGGTGTAGATTTAGTGAGACTATGTGATGAGTGTGGTGTGGTGCAAATGTTTACCTTCTCCTCATGACTGTCAAGTTCAATCTTGGTTGGAGAGAGCTTTACCTCCAGTTTGGTTAGATAAGTGCATCTCTCACAGGTTGTAGTGTTGGGTGGTAGGAGGAGAGGGTTATCTGTGTACATGAGGCAATTTCTACTTTGCCTCAAGATGCCCAGATTCATCAGATAGACAGGAGAGAACACTGGGAGCTGACCATTGGACATGCCTGAATAAAAAAATATTTTCCTCTAGATAAGTGAGGAAAGTGAGTACAAGAGCTGTTTTTCTCTAAGCAAGTGAGAAAAGTAAGTACAAAAACTGTTTTCCTCTAGGTAATGAGGAAGATTGAGTGCTATAGTAATTAGTAGCTTATTTAGTGCTTACAAGTTCTGAACAAGTGCTGAGCATGAATAAGCAAATTTAAGTGCTAAAACTAAGAATCTGTATCTGCACTAGACAAGTTACAGGACAGAAACAAGTGCAAATGCAGGCTTTCAAATCGGAAGAGATTACCCAAACGGCCAATAACTACAATTTCTGGGCCAGAACCACTCCTTATGTGGTAGACATGTTACCTAGTGCTTACCGCTCCCACTGATAAGCTAGAAGGCTTCCCTCCAACACAGAAAGGCTTGGGGGGCTCAGAAGCTTACATACACTCCTGGATACAGTTTTTTTTTTCATCAGAAGTGGTTTTTCATCAGAAGTGTTTACAGTCTGCTTAACTAGTATAATCTTATATGTGATACTGTACTTTCCATCTTGTATTATTATTATTAGTAGCATTAGTAGTATTACTTGTATTGCTTTTATGCAGTTTGCATTTATACATTTTGCATGTTTTACTTGCAGTTTAATTTTGACCACTGAACTATTCATATTAATATCAGATGATGTTTTTCAGCTTTTCACTGGAAGCATTTTTCTCCCCAGACTAATCTGTAAAAGGATTATGCTGGCACAGATAACCTGGTTAACAAAATGTAAATGAAATAAATAAATTAGCAAATAATGCTTACATTACTGTGTGCCATTCACTCACCCAGCCAGCTTACCCACCCTCAGGAGAAACCTTGGAAGCCTCAATAATTCAACCACATTGTGAGAAAACATGATTTCTTGATGATTTTCTTTGCTTTAGTCAGACTGAAAAATATGCTCCCTACTTATGTGCCTGAACATTGTGGAAGCTTTCAGTATCCCATATGTACTGCCCTGCTACTTAATTAATTTAACTTAACTTACAAACAACATGACTGCTGTGTGCCTTGTCCTTTATAAAGAAACCTCACACTGTGGACTTTAATCTTATTTTTGCTTTTCTGTTAAATGAGAGGATATGTTGCCAGGCAACATTCTGCTTGTCTTCAGTAAAGCAGCAAGGGGCATTAGAAAGTCTTACAATTCTTCATCCGAAACAGTCACTGACCTCCTTATTGAGAAACAGCAGTTCATCTGATTTCTGCTGCCACCTTCATTCTGCATCAGGCTGTAATACAATTACTGATACATATACTCTGTGTTACAGCTATTGCTACATTTACTTTGTATTACTGCTACTAATATAAGTACAGTGTATTAGAGCTAGTGATACATGTACTCTGTACTACAGCTATTGATACATGTACTGTGCATTACAGCTATAGATACATGTACTCTGTAATACTGCTACTAATATAAGTATGGTGTATTAGAGCTAGTGATACATGTACTCTGTATTACAGCTATTGATACATGTACTGTGCATTACAGCTATAGATGCATGTACTCTGTAATACTGCTACTAATATAAGTACAGTGTATTACAGCTATAGATACATGTACTCTGTAATACTGCTACTAATATAAGTACGGTGTATTACACCTATAGATACATGTACTCTGTAATACTGCTACTAATATAAGTACAGTGTATTAGAGCTAGTGATACATGTACTCTGTACTACAGCTATTGATACATGTACTGTGCATTACAGCTATAGATACATGTACTCTGTAATACTGCTACTAATATAAGTATGGTGTATTACAGCTATAGATACATGTACTCTGTAATACTGCTACTAATATAAGTACAGTGTATTACAGCTATAGATACATGTACTCTGTAATACTGCTACTAATATAAGTACGGTGTATTACACCTATAGATACATGTACTCTGTAATACTGCTACTAATATAAGTATGGTGTATTACAGCTAGTGATATATGTACTCTGTATTACAGCTATTGATACATGTACTGTGCATTACAGCTATAGATACATGTACTCTGTATTACTGCTGCTAATATAAGTACGGTGTATTAGAGCTAGTGATACATGTACTCTGTATTACAGCTATTATTACACATACTGTGTATTACACCTATTGATACAAATACTCCTTATTTCAGCTATTGATACATGTACTCTGTACTCCAGCTATTGGAACATCTACTGTGTATTACTCGTATCGATACATGTACTCTGTATTATGCCTATGATACATGTACTGTGTATTACAGCTGATACATGCACTCTGTGTTAATACTATTGATACGTGTTTTGTGTATTATTGCTATTGGTGCATGTACTCTGTATTACAGCTATTGATACAGGTACTCTGTATTACAGTTAGTGATACATGTACTGTGTATACAGCTAGTGATACATGTACTCTGTACTACAGCTAGTGATACATGTACTCTGTACTGCAGCTAGTGATACATGCACTCTGTATTACAGCTATTGGTACATGTACTCTGTATTACAGCTATGAATACATGCACTGTGTATTACAGCTATTGATATACATACTGTGTATTACACCTATTGATATAAGTACTCCTTATTACAGCTATTGGTACATGTACTCTGTATTACAGCTATTGTATATGTACTCTGTATAACTGCTATTGGTACATGTACTGTGTATTACAGCTAGTGATATATGTACTGTGCATTGTAGCTAGTGATACATGTACTCTGTATTACAGCTAGTGAAACAAGTACTCTGTATTGCAGCTAGTGATACCTTTACTCTCTATTATGATACATATACTCTGTATTACAGCTAATGATATATGCACTGTGAATTACAGCCAGTGGTTCATGTACTGTGCATTACAGCTATGGCTACATGTACTCTAAATTACAATTATTAATACATATATTCTGCATTACAGCTACTGACACGTACTATGCATTACAGCTATTCATCCATTCACTCTGTATTACAGCTGATACATGTACTCTATATTATAGCTAGTGATACATGTGCTGTGTATACAGTTAATGATATATGTACTCTGTATTATAGCTAGTGATACATGTGCCCCATTTTACAGCTATTAATGCATTTTATTGTGTATTACACCTATTATTACATGTACTCTGTATTACAGCTATTGATGAATGTACTCTGTATTGTAGCTAGTGATACATGTGCCCCATTTTACAGATATTAATACATTTTATTGTGTATTACACCTATTAATACATGTACTCTGTATTATAGCTATTGATACATCTACTCTGTATTATAGCTAGTAAGACATGTGCCCCATTTTACAGCTATTATTATATTTTATTGTCTATTACGGCTATTAATACATGTACTTTGTATTACAGCTATTGATACATGTACACTGTATTACAGTTAGTGATGCATGTCTTGTGTATACAATTAGTGATACATGCACTCTGTACTACAGCTAGTGATACATGTTCTCTGTATCACAGCTATTGAAACATGTACTGTGTATTACAGCTATGATACAGGTACTGTGTATAACAGCTATGATACATGTACTGTGTATTACTGGTATTGATACATGTACTCTGTATTACAGGTAGTGATACATGTACTTTGTATTCCCGCTAGTGATACATGTACTCTATATTATTGCTAGTGATACATGTACTGTGTATTACAGCTATTGACACATATACTGTGTATTACTGGAATTGGTACATGTACTCTGTATTACAGCCATGATACATGTACTCTATATTGCAAAAATCCAAAAGAAGGACACTGTAAGCAGCAGGACAAGATAGGACTCAATTAAAACCAATTAATCTTTAATAAACTAATAAAACTTGTTAATACACAGATTGAGCGCTTTCATCCCCATTAACTGGGACTTCATCAGAATCAATGTATACACTTCACCAGCACATTTAAATATATAATTAGTTGATGACGTAACCAATGATGTGATTCAAACTGGTACCATTTCTTAAAAATTCCACTTGCAAAAATGTGTTCATTAAAAGTTCATTAAAACATTCAAATATAAGATAAATATAGCATGTATAAATATAAAAATATCTTTTCAAACATGTAGGCTACACTATATAAATTTTCTATGAAAAATTATATTCATTTTAAAATGTTATTTTTTTATAGTTTTTCATTTTTCGTTATTATTACATTATATAGCAGCTTTCCCAGTTAATAAATGTTTGAGGGAAATAATTTCATTCAAACCTGGTGCTTGTATAGCATGCAATTTTATTTGCCATTTTAACTCCCTTTCTTTTATAAGTGCTCTATATTCACCCACCCCAAGGGTTTGGAATGACCCATTCTAATATACCAAAAAAAATTTGTGAAACTGGAACAACTCGCATAATGTTTGTATAGGGCATTATTTAAATTTCTTGTTAATATCTGATATTGGTGCTCATACACCCTGCCCCTTAAACGTCTCTCAGTTTGTTCCTACATAATAAGCTGAGCAGGATTTGCATTTATAAATTACCCCTGTTGTCTGATAATTACCACTCATAAAGGTCACTTTAGACCATAACATATTTTCTAGGGTTAGTTCCTTTACCTCAATAATGTATTTACACTGTGAACATCTACCACATTTAGTTGTACCCTTCTTGTTTAATTTACACCCCACGGAATTAAATTCCAAACATTTCTTAAAGTTGGTTCCTGTTTTGAAAACAAATGAAGGTTTTAACCCTATACATGAATATGATGTGGGGTTGCATTTTAAGATATTCCAATTACCTTCTCTAATTTTCCTAACTTGATGAATCTTTCCACCATACAGTATGACTCATTGATCTCCAAAAATCATTGTCTTCCTTAGGGGTTTCTTTCTCCTGTATTACATCACCTAATAATGGCTTGTACATTTTATCCCACTCCATTTCTACATACTTTAAAATCTCTTCTACAATGTTTCTAGGGTAATCTTTATCATAAAACATATCTGCCACTCTTCTTAATTTTCTGTTTATGTCTCCTGCCCTTGATGTCATCCTTGCAACCTATACTAGTTGCCCTTTTACAATATTTTTCCTTTGAGGGAGCGGGTGGCTACTGGTAAACTCCAAATATGAATTACTAAATGTGGGTTTTCTGTAGACATTAGATTTAAACCCCTTCTCTACTTTTTGAATGTATGTGTCTAAGTAGTTTATGTCTTCTTTAATACTGGCATAAGTAAATCTCAAAAAACTTGATGTACCATGTAAATATTTTATGAAATATTTAATATCAGCTTCAGTTCCTGTTCATAGAGCAAAGATGTCATCCAAAAAATGTACATAGATCTTTATATATTTATAATACTCACAGGTAAAATCTTTATTATATTCCCATTCTAAAAGCAAAAGGTTGGAATAAATTGCAACACAGGATCCTCCCATTAATACACTCTTGTTCTGTTTAAAATGCTCTCCCTCAAAAAATAAAAAAGTTGTAATCCAGTACCAAGCCCATGAAGTCTGTAATCAAAATTCACCTTATCATTGGAAAGCATGTATTACTATGTAAGTTATCAGAAAACATTTCAATTTCTTCATGCGTCAGATTTGACATGAACTCTATATTACAGCTTGTACAGCTATTGATGCATGTACTGTGTATGACATCTAGTGATACATGTACTGTGTATTACAGCTATTCATACATGTACTGTGTATTACAGCTATGATACATCTACTCTGTATTACAACCATTGACACATTTACTCTGTATTATAGCTATTGATACATGTACTCTGTATTACAGTTAGTGATACATGTACTCTGTACCACAGTTAGTGATACATCTACTCTGTATCAAAGTTATTGATACATATACTGTGCATTACAGCTATGATACATGTACTATGCATTACAGCTAGTGATACATATACTCTGTATTACAGGTAGTCATACATGTACTCTGTATTACAGGTAGTGATACATGCACTCTTTATCACAGCTAGTGATATATGTTTTCTGTATTACTGGTATTGATATGTGTACTGTGTATTGCTGCTGTTGGTACACATACTCTGTATTACAGCTATTGATACATGTAGTCTGTACTACAGCTAGTGATACATGTAGTGTGTATTACACCCATGATACATGTAGTCTGTATTACAGCTAGTGATACATTTACTATGTATTACACCCATTGATACCTGTACTCTGTATTATAACTTGTGATACATGTACTCTGTATTACAGCTATTGATACATGTACTATGTATCATAGCTAGAGATGCATGTACTGTGTATTACAGCAATTGATACATGTACTCTGTAGTACAGCTATGATAAGTGTACTGTGTATTACAGCTATAATACATGTACTTTATTATACAGCATGTATTCTGTATCACAGCTATTGATACATGTACAGTGTATTGCAGTTATGATACATATACTCTGTATTACAGCTTGTGATACATGTACTCTGTATTATAGCTATTGATCAAGGCACTGTGTATCACAGCCATTGATACATGTACTTTGTATTACAGCTATTGATACATGTACTCTGTATTACAGCTATGATACGTGTATTGTGTATTACAGCTATGATACATGTACTCTGTATTACAGACATTGACACATGTACTCTGTATTACAGCTACTGACACATGTACTCTGTATTACATCTATTGATACATGTACTTTGAATTACAGTTAGTGATACATGTACTTTGTATCACAGCTATTGATAAGTGTACTGTGTATTACAGCTCTTGGTATATGTACTCTGTACTACTGATAGTGATACCTGTATTCTGTATTACAGCTAGTGATACATGTACTCTGTATCACAGCTATTAATACATGTACTGTGTATTACAGCTATGATACATGTACTGTGTATTAAACCTAGTGATACTTCTTCTCTGTATTACAGCTAGGGATACATATACTCTGTATTACAGCTATGATACGTGTGCTGTGTATTACAGCTATGATACATGTACTCTGTATTATAGCCATTGTCACATGTACTCTGTATTACAGCTACTGATACACATACTCTGTATTACATCTCTTGATACATGTA
This sequence comes from Protopterus annectens, assembly GCF_019279795.1. Lineage (NCBI taxonomy): Eukaryota > Metazoa > Chordata > Ceratodontiformes > Protopteridae > Protopterus > Protopterus annectens. The sequence goes on along the minus strand of NC_056730.1, from coordinate 417,305,387 downwards.
CTCTGAATTACAGTTAGTGATACATGTACTCTGTATCACAGCTATTGATACGTGTACTGTGTATTACAGCTATGATACATGTACTGTGTATTACAGCTCTCGGTACATGTACTCTGTATTACTGCTAGTGATACATGTATTCTGTACTACAGCTAGTGATACATGTAGTGTGTATTACACCCATGATACATGTACTCTGTATCACAGCCATTGTTACATTACTGTGAATTACAGCTATGATATATGTACTGTGTATGCAGCTATTGGTACATGTACTCTGTATTACTGGTATTGGTACATGTACTGTATATTACAGCTAGTGATATATGTACTGTGTATTACAGTTATTGATACATGTACTCAGTACTACTGGTAGTGATAAATGTACTCTGTATTACAGCTAGTGATGCATGTACTCTGCATTACTGCCATTGATACACACACTCTGCATTACTGCTATTGTTATGTGTTGTGTATTACAGCTATTGATACATGTACTCTGTATTAAAGTTAGTGATACATGTACTCTGTACTACAGCTAGTGATACATGTACTCTTTATCACAGCTATTGATTCAAATACTGTGTATTACAGCTATGATACAGCTACTGTGTATTACTGCTATTGGTACATGTACTCTGTATTACAGATAGTGGTACATGTACTCTGTATTACCACTAGTGATACATGTACTCTGTATTACAGCTAGTGATACATGTACTCTATATTACTGCTTTTGACACATGTACTATATATTACTGCTATTGGTACATGTACACAGTATTACAGCTATCAATACATTTACTCTGTATTACAGCTAGTGATGCATGTACTGTGTATTACAGCTAGTGATACATGTACTCTGTATTACTGCTAGTGATACAGGTACTCTGTATTACAGCTATGATACATGTACTGTGTATTACAGCTAGTGATACATGTACTCAGTATTACAGCCATTGACAGATGTACTCTGTATTACAACTTCTGATACATGTACTCTGTATTACAGCTATTGATACATGTACTGTCTATCACAGCTAATGATACATGTACTGTGTGTTGCAGCTATTGATACATGTATTCTGTATTACAGCTATGATACATTTACTGTGTATTACAGCTAGTATACACTTACCCTGTATTACAGCCATTGGCACATGTACTCTGTATCAAAGCTATTGATACATGTAGTGTGCATTACAGCTATGATACATGTAGTGTATATTACAGCTAGTGATACGTGTACTCTGTATTATAGGCAGTGATACATGTACTCTGCATCACAGCTGTTGATACATGTACTGGGTAGCAAAGCTAGTGATACATGTACTGTGTATTACAGCTATTGATACGTGTACTCTATTTTACAGCTATGATTCATGCACTGTGTATTACAGCTATGATACATGTACTCTGTATTACAGCCATTGACACATGTACTTTGTATTACAGCTATTAATACATGTACTTTGTATTACTGCTATTGATATGTGTACTCTGTATTACTGCTATTGATACATGTGCTCTGTATTACAGGTAGTGATACATGTACTCTGTATCACAACTAGTGATACATGTACTCTGTATTACTGCTATTGATACATGTACTGTGTATTACTGCTACTGATATAGGAATTCTGTTTTACAGCTATTGGTACATACACCCTGTATTACTGCTATTGGTACATGTACTCTGTATTATAGCTATTGTATATGTACTCTGTATAACTGCTGTTGGTACATGTACTGTGTATTACAGCTAGTGATATATGTACCGTGCATTGCAGCTAGTGATACATGTACTCTGTATTACAGCTAGTGATACATGTACTCTGCATTACTGCTACTGATATATGTACCCTGTATTACAGCTATTGGTACATGTACTCTGTATTATAGCTATTGTATATGTACTCTGTATAACTATTATTGGTACATGTACTGTGTATTACAGCTAGTGATATATGTACTATGCATTGCAGCTAGTGATACATGTACTCTGTATTACAGCTACTGATACACATACTCTGTATTACTGCTATCATAGGATCATAGGACATTACTAGGCTATTGGCCCTGAGGCCCTTATAAGCCTAGCCAAGCGTTTAGCCCATGTATACACAAATCAGCACCTGATGCCCCTGTCCAGCAGGGACAAAGGTGGAATCCCAGGGATATATTTTCTATTTCCCAACCAATTATACAGGTTGTACCTAAAAAGGGGTAAAGGGGTACTCTGCTTGAAGTGGAGTTTGAGTCTCTTCCACAGATGGTGGAGTCTCTGGGACACATCTGTCCCGCCAACAAGTTCTATTGATGTCACAGACCAGGGTTGAGGCTGTGTGTGTGGGTTACTTGAGTGGAGCTTGACTTGCAGATATGAAGCAGTCCCATCAAGGCGGGATCCAAGATTGACTTGTATGCCAGAAAGTGGTCACGTCCGAGGAGTCTGTATGAAACAGAACAGGGGGATGAGGCTTTTAGCCTATAGTGTATGGTAAATTTTTGAGGCCCTGGATTCTCCTGGGGAGGAACCTCTGTAGTCTCACCAGCTGCTGCATGTGCTTTGCGAGGTACATGCCGAATGGGGCATTGTACTCAATACTGGGCCTTATAAGGGAAAAATATGGGGATGTTATTACCTCCTTGTCCCTGGATGAGATACCCTTACTTATGAAGTGGGCCATGTAGAAAGCTTTCTGTACAATAAAAGCAACATTGTGGACAAAAGTCAGGTTGCTTTCAATCTGGGTGCCCAAATCCATCACGACTGACTGCATGCTTATGAAGCTGCTATTAATGTGATAATTTGTGGGAACGTCACTGTCCCCAAAGGGATGATGCTGCATTTTTTTGTATTCAGATTGAGATATGGTTACAAGAATTCCTGTGCGTAAAGCAACTGCATGGCTCAAAACCATGTAACAAAATCCAAATAAGGAGCCAACAGACAATGATATATTTTTATTCAAAGCACAAAAACCAAAACAGACTGGTTTCAGCTTATCAAAAGTAACAGCCTTCCTCAGTATTTAACTGAATATTTATACTCTGTGCTTATATACATAATCCTTGTGTTAAAAAGCCCTGTGATTGGTTCATGAATTATAGATGTTCATTCAATCCAGGTGAAAACAAAGCACCTAATGTTATTTGCTGGTCCTGATAGCACTTAGATGTTCTGAAACACATATATGTAGGGGTCTAGATGTCTGTCCCACATAGAAGGCATGGCATGTACAGGTTGCTAAATATATGAGCCAATCAGACCCACACTTGGCAAAGAAATGTATGTCATGAACCTGGCTGGTATTAATACTTGAAAAATCTTTGGTTTTGTTTACCACCCTGTATTGTGTTCAATGTTCGCAGGGTACACATCCTTTCAATAAATCCCCGGTCATGGTCCTTTGTCCCCTATCAATACTAGGCTGTTGTCTATGTTTATAGTGGTTCAACTGAGAACCCATATTCCTCCCCCTCCTAAAGGAGAACTGACATCTCTCCTTTAAAATTAAAGCAAGAAAATCAACCGCCCTCAAGATATTCCAGTGTCTCTGAACTACATTTAATAGAATATCGGTATTATGGCCATAGGTGGTCAAAAGCTGAAAATTGGGACTTGAATTTGTTTTTTTATCTTTGTAAATGAGAGTCTTTTGTCTATCCATCTTAGAATCTTAGATACCAAATTGTTTGCAGTTAAAACATGGTCCATAGCATATCCCCTATTCCTGAATCTGATGGTGAGGTCATCCCTATAGTGTATAAAATCATCAGGCTTGGAACATATCCTTTTCATCCTTAAATAGTGGGACTTGGGTATATTCCTGCATATGTGTGGTGGATGAAAGCTGGAGGCATGGAGGATGGAGTTGTACTGGAGATATTTCCGATATACTTGGGTTGCCAATGTATGATCAACATTCCTAGTCACAAGCACATACAAAAAGGTGATGTGTTGTGAATGGAAAGTGGCTGTAAACTCCAAGCCCCATTTATTTTCATTAAGGTAGCTCACAAACCCCCTCAGATACAACTCATCACTTCTCCATACCATCCAGCAATCATCCAGGAATCTCCTCCATATGTCAATTTCATCCATATAAATGTTATGTGAAGGGTCATATATAATAATCTCTTCCACATATGCCATAAATAGATATGCATAAATGGTGGCAAAAGATGTCCCCATTGCCGTCCCCTTTATTTGCCAAAAACATTGGTCCCCATAGAAAAAGAAATTTTTGGTCAGAACATACTCAGCTAGTCTAATGATGAATGTATTCATGCCAGGACCGATATAGTTCAGACTTCCCAAGCCAGTATTCAAGGTCTCCAATCCCGCCCAATGAGGTATATTTGTATAAAGGGCAGATACATCCAAGGTACATAGTAACCAGCCTGGTTCTAATTGGTTGTCAGCAATAATCTGGAGGAATTCAGTGGTGTCACGAAGTCTTGATCGTACACATTGTAGTAAGGGTTTAAGTTTTTGGGTTAAATATTGTGACAGTGGTTCAGTGATAGAACTCTTTCCTGAAACAATCGGTCTACCAGGAGGATTAAGTGGATCCTTATGAATTTTTGGGAGAAAATAAATGTACTGATTAGAGGGATCCTGTATAGTTAGATGTTTGCATTCTTGTTCTGAAATAATACCTTCTTCCATTGCTTCCCTCAAAAAGCATTAATCTTGCCCCTGAATTTATACGAAGGATCCAAGGGCATTTTCATATAATACCTGGCATCTCCTAATTGTCTCAGGGCCTCATTGTTGTATTGTTCCAAATTCATAACAACCACTGCTCCTCCTTTTTGTCTGAAACCAATATCACCAGGTCTTTGTTGTTAACCAAACCCATAAGAGCCATTTGTTCCATCTTTGAGAGATTATTGTGTTTTGGTATAATATCCTTGAAATTATAATGTAGGTCCTTGAGCACCGTACTTTGAAACATGAGTACATTGGGATGCATAGGGGGATAAAACTTGGACTTATGATATAAAAAGCCCACCTGTTTACCATCACCATCAGAATCCTTGAAGAACATTCTTAAATTTAGCAGCCTGCAGAATGCCATCAAATCTTGTGCCAACTGATCTTCCGACACAAAGAAACCAAGGATGAAGTTTAGACCTTTGTTTAATACATTTATTTCAATATCAGTCAGCTATCAGGACCACAAAATACACGAATGCCCGATATAAACACACCATTAATCATACCACTACAACCTTCATATTCACTATTATCGATAAAATAGTAGGTAATAGAATAAACAAAGGAGGTTTGCATAGTCTTCTGGACTCAAAGGAAAAGAAGTGGATTATAACATTAGGTGCTTTGTTTTCACCTGGATTGAATGAACATCTATAATTGATGAACCAATCACAGGGCTTTTGAACACAAGGATTATGTATATAAGCACAGAGTATAAATATTCAGTTAAACATTGAGGAAGGCTATTACTTTTGACAAGCCGAAACCGGTCTGTTTTGGTTTTTGTGCTTTGAATAAAAAATATATAAATAATAAAATCTCCACAGCTCATCATTGTCTGCTGGCTCCTTATTTGGATATTATTCAGCGTGAGGCCATGTTTTTGGCACCAGTCATTTGTTTGGGTGAGACCCCCTTGGAGGATGTCCATGACACTAGGGGAATTTATGACACCACCCTGCTTGCAATCATCTGTAAACTTGGTCAGCCATAGCTCACTGTTTTTTGCCTGCACCTCAGAAAAGTATATCCCAAATAACAGAGGTCCCAAGAACGACCCCTGGGGTATGTCACTCGATACGGCACTACTGCTTGAGGTGGCTTCCCCTATTTTGACTAGGTGGGTTCAGTCAGTGAGACACTTAGCTACCCATCTGCTAATATACGGATTGTTGCCTAGTTGAGAGAGTTTATCTATTATGCCCAAGTGGGGAATAGTATTGAAGGCTTTGGCCAGGTCAAGGTAGGTGGTGTGAAATGTCTTCCCCTATTGATATGTGTTCCCTGTAATACTACTATTAATACATGTAATCAGTATTACAGCTAGTGATACATGTTCTCTGTATTACTGCTATTGATATGTATACTGTGTATTACTGCTATTGGTACATGTACTATGCATTAAAGCTATTGATACATGCAGTCTGTATTACAGTTAGTGATACATGTATTCTGTATCACAGCTATTGTTACATGTACTATGTATTACAACTATGATACATGTACTGTGTATTACATCTATTGGTATATGTACTCTGTATTACTGCTTTTGGTACATGTACTATATATTACAGCTTATGATACATGTACTCTGTATTACAGTTATTGATGCATGTACTCTGTATTACAGTTAGTGATACATGTACTCTGTACTACAGCTAGTCATACATGTACTCTGTATCACAGCTAGGATACATGTACTGTGTATTACAGCTATTATACATGTACTGTGTATTACAGTAATTGACACGTACTCTGTATTACAGCTATTGATACAAGTACTCTGTATTACAGTTAGTGATCCATGTATTCTGTACTACACCTACTGATACATGTACTGTGTATTACAGCTATGATACATGTACTGTGCATTACACCTAGTGATACTTCTACTCTGTATTACAGGATGTGATACATGTACTCTGTATTACAGCTAGTGATACATGCACTCTGTATTACTGCTATTGATACATGTACTGTGTATTACTGATACTGATATATGCACTGTGTATTACAGCTATTGATACATGTACTCTGTATTACATGTATTGATACATGTACTCTGTATTACAGCTATGATACATGTACTGTTTATTACAGCTATGATACATGTACACTGTATTATAGCCATTGACAGATGTACTCTGTATTATAGCTATTGATGCATGTACTGTGTATCATTGCTATTGATGCATGTACTCTGTATTATTGCTATTGATACATGTACTGTGTATTACAGCTATTGGTACATGTACTCTATATTACTGATATTGATAGATGTACTGCATGTACTATATATTACTGCTATTGATACATGTACTCCATATTACTGCTATTGGTACATGTACTGTATATTACAGCAAGCGATACATGTACTCTGTATTACAGTTATGATGCATGTACTGTGTATTACACCTAGTGATACTTCTACTTTGTATTACAGATAGTGATACATGCAGTCCGTATCACAGCTAGTGATACATGTACTCTATATTATTGCTATCGATACATGTACTGCATGTACTGTGTATTACAGCTATTGGTACATGTACTCTATATTACTGCTATTGGTACATGTACTGTATAATACAGCTAGTGACACACGTACTCTGTATTACTGCTATTGATACATGTACTGTGCATTACTGCTACTGCTATATGTTCTGTGTATTACAGCTATTGAAAGATGTGCTCTGTATTACAGCTAGGGAAACATGTACTCTGTATTACAGCTATTTATACATGTGCTGTGTATCACAGGTAGTGATACATGTACTGTGTATTTCAGCTATTTCTACATGTACTCTGTATTACAACTATGATACATGTATGCTGTACTACAGCTAGTGATACATGTAACTTGTATTACTGCTATTGGTACATTGTATATTACAGCTAGCGATACATGTACTCTGTATTACAGCTATTGATACATGTACTCTGTATTACATCTATGATACATGTACTCTGTAGTACAGCTAGTGATACATGTTCTGTGTATTACAGCTGATACATGTACTGTATATTACAGCTAGTGATACATGTACTCTGTATCAAAGCTATTGATACTTGTACTGTGTATTACTGCTATTGATACATGTTCTCTGTATTACAAGTAGCGATACATGTACTCTGTATTACAAGTAGTGATTATGTACTCTGTATCACAGCTAGTGATACATTTACTCTGTATTACTATTGATGCATGTACTCTGTATTACTGCTATTGATGCATGTACTCTGTATTACAGCTTGTTAACATGTTCTCTGAATTACTGCTATTGATATGTCTACTGTACAGCTTGTTAACATGTTCTCTGAATTACTGCTATTGATATGTCTACTGTATATTACAGCTATTGATACATGTACTCTGAATTATGCCTATGATACATGTATTGTTTATTATAGCTATGATATATGTACTCTGTATTACAGCCATTGACACATGTACTCTGTATTACAGCTGTTGATACATGTACTCTGTATCACAGCTATTGATACATGTACTGTGTATTACAGGTTCCTATTACATCGTCGAAGTTCCAAAACTTCGAACACCATAAAGTCGAAACCTTATGTTCGAAGTTTCAGAACTTCGACAATGTGAAAATAAAAAATAAAAAGAAAAGAAAAACAAAAAACTCTTGCAAAAAATAAATAAATAAAAACCCTAACAGCTATCTAACTGTTGCAAGCAAGGGGGCAAGCCCCCCTGCACCTCTCACTTGGGGAGCTGTGTCCCCCACACCCCCGCTCTTTAAATATACCAATTCCAAGATCGCATTACAGTGCGGTAAAGGGAAATCTTCAGAGTTGGTATATTTAAAGAGCTTGGGTGTGGGGGCACAGCCCCCCACGTGGGGTGTGCAGGGGGCTTGCCCCCCTGCTTGCAACAGTTAGAAAGCTGTTAGGGTGTTTTATTTATTTATTTTTTTGTTGTTCGAATTCCTGGAACTTCGAACATCCGAGTTCGATGTTCTCATCTTCGAAGTTTCAGGAATTCGACAACGTAATAGGAACCCATGTATTACACCTATTGGTACATGTACTCTGTACTATTGCTATTGGTACATGTATTGTATATTACAGCTAGTGATACATGTACTCTGTATTACAGCTAGTGATACATGTACTCTGTATTACTGCTATTGATACATGTACTCTGTATTACAGCCATTGACACGTGTACTCTGTATTACAGCTATTGATACATGTACTGTTTATTACAGCTATGATATATGTGCTCTGTATTACAGCCATTGATACATGTACTCTGTATTACAACCATTGACACATACTCTGTATTACAGCTATTGATACATGTACTGTTTATTACAGCTATGGTATATGTACTCTCTATTACAGCCATTGACACATGTACTCTGTATCACAGCTATTGATACATGTACTGTGTATTACAGCTGTGATACATGTACTGTGTATTACACCTATTGGTACATGTACTCTGCACTACTGCTATTGGTACATGTATTGTATATTACAGCTAGTGATACATGTACTCTGTTACAGCTAGTGATACATGTACTCTGTATTACAGCTATGATGCACTCTGTATTACAGCTATTGATACATATACTCTGTGTTACAGTAAGTGATACATGTACTCTGTACTACAGCTAGTGATATATGTACTCTGTGTTACAGTAAGTGATACATGTACTCTGTACTACAGCTAGTGATACATGTACTGTGTATTACAGCTATGATACATGTGCTGTGTATTACTGGTATTGATACATGTACTCTGTATTACAGCCATTGACACGTAGTCTGTATTACAGCTATTGATACATGTACTGTGAGTTACAATAAGTGATACATGTACTCTGTACTACAGCTAGTGATACATGTACTGTGTATTACAGCTAGTGATACATGTACTGTGTATTACTGCTATTGATACATGTACTGTACATTACTGCTGCATAAATATGTATTTTGTTTTACAGCTATTGGTACATGTGCTCTGTATTTTTGCTATTGGTACATGTACTGTGTTACAGCTAGTGATACATGTACTCTGCATTAAAGGTAGTGATACATACACTCTGTATTACAACTTGTGATACATGTACTGTGTATGACTACTAGTGATAAATGTACTCTGTATTACAGCTTGTGACACATACTCTGTATTACTGCTACTGATATATGTACTGTGTATTACAGCTATTGATACATGTACTCTGTATTAAAGCTAGTGAAACATGTATTCTGTATTACAGCTATTGATACATGCACTGTTTATCATGGCTAATGATACATGTACTCTATATTACACTTATCAATACATGTACTGTGTATTACAGCAAGTGATACATGCACTATGTATTATAGCTATTGGTACATGTACTATATACTCCAGCTATTAGTACATGTACTGTGTGTTACAGCTAGTGATATTATGCCTTTCAGTATACAGTCCTTCTGGCATTAGTATGTCTCAACCAGCAACTAGGTGTGCAACTCTTTCCAGACAAATGTAGGCTTTGTAAAACTGAATTGGAAATAGTCACACATCTCATTGCTGGTTGTGACATACTAATGGCAGAAGGACTGTATATGGAAAGGCATAATAATGTTGCTAGACTGTTGCGCTGGGGATTGTGCAAACATTATGGTATTGAAGTGGCTGAAAAACACTGGTAACATGAGCCGCAAAGCATCATAGAAAATTATGAAGTTTATGTCCCACGGTAGTGGTTTTCCCGTTCGATTCTCAGCTAGAGCGTCTTCTGTGTGGAGGCATGCGTGAATGGGCGTACCTTTGTTGAAGGTTGTGCGTCAAGGCTGGTAACTCAGCACGTAAAAATCCACTACCAAACATTAGCGGACCGAAGTTCCGCTGTGGCGACCCCTAACCGGGATAAGCCGAAAGACACAACAACATCACGTGAGATCACCCATTACTAACAGTTCAAAAGGTAGATGCTAGAAAACTGGATATAATGGTCCATGAAAAGAAGACAAAAGTAGCATTGTTCATTGAAATTGTCACAGCCAGTGACTACAGTGTCTTGTGTACAGAGAGAGACAGAAAGTCATAAAATATCAGGATCTGCAGGCAAAAATGTGTGCAATGTGGAAGAAAGATACCCAGACAGTTCCAATAGTAGTAGGAACAACAGGTCTTATAAAAAAGAATCTACAATCGTATTTAGATATGTTACCAATACCCCATACGAATTGCAGAAGGAGTCATTCTAAGTGTTGCTAAGAGTACTTCTGGCTGACATCAAAGATTGAAACAATACTAATTTCATGAACTTTAATCATACTTTGACTTAGGAATGGGGTCCATTCCCATCATGGTATTAGAAACCAAAAAGACTTGGAGAAATTAAAAAAAACTAGTGATATATGTACTCTGTATTGCAACTAGTGATACATGCACTGTGTATTGCAGCTAATGATACATGTACTCTGTATTGCAGCTATTGATACATGTAGTCTCTATCACAGCTATTGATACATGTACTCTGTATTAAAGTTAGTGATACATGTAGTCTGTATTACAGCTAGTCATATATGTACTGTGTATTACAGCTATTGGTACATGTACTCTGTATTATAGCTAGTGATACATGTAGTCTGGATTACATCTATTGATACATGTACTGCATATTACTGCTACTGATATGTGTACTGTGTATTACAGCTATTGATAGGTGTACTATCTGCAGCATTTGTTGCCACTTGTTGCCCTCTGTCTTGCACAGGTGCTAGATTTCTGCATGTCACTATACTGAACCTACAATTTTCACTTAATACAAGCACATCCATTGTTCCTGATTAATCATTAGGCTTTTTGTTAGAACATTTTTTTTTAGGTTTTTTTTTTTTTTTTTTTTTTTTACTATCGGGAACTGCTGCTTCTGCTGGCTGTTCCTGAAATCTTCAGAATAGATTTGGTGTCTGTACTGCACATGCCCTTTATCTTTCTGTTTCATTTCTCTTTCCATACAGGATCATTCCTGTTTGTCCAATGTTAACATTTCTTTTGTGAGATCACTGACGTTGCCCTTCGTCATGTGAGTACTCTTCCATACATTCAGCTGACTGAGTCAGTCTTTTATTTTATATTTATTTCATATTTTTTAGCTTGAAGTTCAAGGAATCTGTCAGCTAGTCTTTCTCCTGTTTTGTCTTCACATCATTTCACAGCAGTAGATGGATGAGAGTATAGGATTCTGCCCTGCCTTCAGGACAAATAAATAAGTAAATAAATCTCCAAAGAGCCTACATGCTGAGTCCAGCTTGACCTCCTAACTTCAGATCAAAGCATGTTACTCCGATTGTCAGTTTATCATATATAGTAGATATAGTTGAATGTCTACATCCATGATTCTCCAAAATAAGGACACCAACATAGAAAGTGAAGTACTTAAGGCTGCACCATACAGTGTGAAGAGCACTTAGTTTAAAGTACACAACTGAGCAGCCCTTCACTGGCTGCCTGTTAACATAGAGGAGATTAATGCTGCCTGTAAGCAGTGGCATTGCTGGTTCGAGCCCATGCACAGAAGCATCACTTTATATGCAGTCACATTGTCAATAAAATGATTGCAAATATCCATTAATTTATGTAGTGCGAGACTGTGGTGTTTACTGCCAGACATTAGGGTGTACTGTAATATTTTGTCTGCACTGCTTTCTGCATAACATTTGTCATCTTTCCCCAGGTAAATACATCCCTCACCTGGTCATGCCTTTTTCAAGTTGATAATTCAATCTTAGGTATTTCTCTTTCTGTGTCAATGTGCTGCTTTTTGTTATTTTAGTGTCACTGACAGATTTTATATATATATATATATATATATATATATATATATATATATATATATATATATATATATATTCGGTGTGATATGATACTATATGATAAACTGAAAATCAAACTAGCATACTTCAAGCAAAACTCAGAAGGTGCAGAAAGCTGATACACCTGTTGTGTACTAAGAGATCAAGAACTAAACATGTATCAGTTATATCATGGTAAGGAAATCTTTCTATGTTGCTCAGCTTATAAGCAGGTGTAAGGTATCTAGGTCCAAGGAAGTTATCATCTCACTATACTCAGCCCTCATCCCACCCATCAATGAGTACAGTGCCCCCTTCAGTATGTACTTGAGCAGGCACATGCAACAACTGGAATATCCACTGATGTTCCTCACAAAAAGAATATAGGGTATTAACAAAATGACCTATGCATATCGCCTCAAAGCCCTATCCCTATACTCTGTCATTTACACACTGTTAAGGGGTGATCTATGCGTGGCATTCAAGGTATGCCAAGATCCCACTCTGATGGACCTTTTACGTATCCAAAAAAAAATAGCATCAGAGCTACCTGATCCATTGACTTAAACCTTCTTGCGACTTAAGTAGGACATGTTGGAGGGGCAGGTATGTGTCTCAGAGAATAGCCCCTTTCCTGGAACAGACCTCCCATTCATGTGAAGCAGAGTTCTTCTCTGACCATACACAAGCACAACAGAGTACTCAGAAGTTGAGCAGAATGATAATTCATATCAAAGAAGACATGTAAGAGTATTCAAGTGTTCCTTGCCTAATGAAGGGTTGACTTAAAAACTGTATTCATCTGTGTAATAGAATGGACTTTGATGTTTTCAGCTGTCAGTTATAGAGTATATTGTACATTATTTCAGTTATATTATCACATTAACCAGGTGTAATAATATTGTTTTAATAAGGTGGACATTACATAAAATAAACCTGTTAAAGTGAAATTTGTCCTACTGCTATCAAAGTTAAATGGTTTTAGGGATACAGACATAGAGGTTTCTGATCAAAACCAGCATATTATGCACTTGAGACATGAATGTTAAGAAATTCATCTCGAGAGCGAAAGCGGACACATAATAAAGGGTTGTGACCGGAGACTCGATTATAATTCTTTGCGGTGCATGTTGTTTTATCTGCTCCATGTAGTACTGTTTCAAAAGAAAAAAAATAAATCTCTGGATGTTTTGTTGACTTTCAAAGCTGCAAAGCACTTAGCGAGTGGTGTCAGAAAGGCAGGAAAGTTAGGGATAAATTACTGGTGCAGGCAGCAGGCTGAAACAAATTTAATTTATTTGTGCCACTATCATTTGATGGCCAGTACTAGAAGATTTAACAGCCAGTATGATACCCAATCTTAAAAACTGAAGAAGGAGTGTTTAACGGTTGTTACGATCATGTCTTGTGCTATAGAAGTGCTTAACTGGTTTGTCTTTTCTGTGATATCAGTGCATAATCACTGGACTCGATGTACTACAATATTGTTTATAAAGTTCTGTGAGAGTGTGTGTGTGTGTGTGTGTGTGTGTGTGTGTGTGTGTGCGTGTGCGTGTGCGTGTGCGTGTGCGTGTGTGTGTGTGTGTGTGTGTGTGTGTGTGTGTGTGTGTGTGTGTGTGTGTGCATTGTTGTATTGTTGTATTCTAGCATTTCATAGCCTATATAGTTTAAGAAAGTTCAGTGCAAAGGCATGTTTTTGCAAGTTTGCATAATGCCAGAAGAGAGTTTTTGTTTTGTTACAGGATTATTGTCATGTGTATTCTAAATAATGCTAGAATCTGATATTGTTTTTATATTTATGGGTAAAGAAGGGAGTAGTAAGTCTTTGTTTAATGGCCATGTGTACAGCTGGACTGATATAAGTTGTCTATATTAATACCTACCTAAACAAGTTGCTTGAAATTAGATGCTTACTTTAATCTCTAGCTAAACAAGTTTGTTTGAAAATAATTGTAGGAAATTTTCTCCAACCAGATATGCAGGTAATGCATAATGGTGGAACCAGATAGTTATTACTATAACAGCTATTGCTAATATTAATTTTTCATGCAGTACTTTAGAATTCATAATTGATGATGTATAAATATGTTTACACATTTCTGGACAATTATTGTGGAACTAAGGCTTTTCCCTAATTTGTTATGTATAGTGACAGAAGTTTATAAGATATGTGACCAAATAATAGCAAGACAGCGACTGTGCCTCATAAAATCCCCAAAATAGTGACCATATTAATTTTCCATGATTAAGGCTGTGCTTGTATGTTTATGTAATAAGACAGATATTTTTTTTTCATTTAAACAGGATTAAAATATGTTTGCTATGATACTTTATATTTAAAGAGATTCTGCTTAAATGACATTCATAAGATAAAAGTGATATGGATTGGTTTGACAGATTATATTGAGTAAAGCAATGATTACTTACAGTTCTTGGATTGTTTACATATAGTGAAATGCAAATTCATGTGGTTTCATTTGAGACATTCCATTTAAGTAATTGACTATAAATAATGCATAATATAATTGTGTCAATTTAGCAGTCCTCATTGAGGAGATGGTTTGTATTTTGTTTTGTGCTTTTCCATACTGGACATAACTAAGAGTCTGCAAGTCTCTAGTACCTGTTTCCATGAAGGGCATGTTTTGTTTCTATTTGACAGCAGTAAGTCATAACAGAGTGTGGTTTGAATCTGTGGCTGCGATTTTGGTTAGAAGATAAGTATCCACTAAAGGCAATCATAGTCAGAAAGCTTCATAAAACTAAGATTGTTCTGGGGAACTGTATGATGTTGAAATATTTCTGATAGTTGCAGTTAGTTTACCATATTAGCTGATTGCTAATAGAAGCAAGGATGCAAAAGATTTGTTATAGTAGCCTGTAGTTCTATGACTAAGAAAAGTTAATCGTGAATGCTGATTTATCTAGGAGAGAAGGTTCAAGTTTAAAAAAAAAGGCTGTATGCCCTTTGCAAATGGAGAGGAGGGTGACCTGATAAGTAAGATAATGTCAAGGGTATCTGCAATATTGTGTTAAAAATATGTTGTTGTTGATTGTAAGGAGCACTGTATTGGACAGGAATGGCTTGAAAGACTATTGAGTAGAGTTCCAGCAAGTAGTTGTCTAAAGGCAACAGATCAGACATTGATTTGCCTGTAAGCACATGGGAACTCAGATGGAAGCATCTAATTTCAGTATAAAGGATAACAACATTTTACATAATCATTATAAAAGGGTGATTGGTTCCAGCCTCATGTTTGGAGGATTCTCGTTTAAATCATTTATCATGACAATGGAAGTGCATGAATAATAAGATCAGATATTTCATATGTGATTTTATATATATTCAGGAATGATAGCTAATATGGATACTTATTCCATAAATGGGTGTGTTAAAGAAAAACACATAGGTATATAAGGAAAGAGAGGGTGATTTATTTTAAATGGAGAAGATAGCAACTGGAAGGTGGGAGTTAGGGAGGTTTCAAGTAGAAAGTATCTAGCTTACTTAAGTGACTTTTTGTCAAGTTATATAAAGAAGTTATAGTTTGAGAGCTCTTACAGGAAGTGTATTTTCTCAATTATTTTGTGAATATCAGTGTCGATTTAGAGGCTGCAGTAATAGATGGTAATGGCGGTTTAATGTCAAGGAAATGTGAATGGGCATCAGCGCTGCTACTTCAACAGTGAGCATATCATAAGTTCAGCATTCTAAAGGTCCTTATAAGAATTATATCTAGCTTAGTCCCTCTTTTGGTTTTGCACTGCTATTTGCAGTTGGCATTTTCAAACTACTTATCTGGACCTTCACAGTACTTTTGATCAGTAAAGGATAAGTAAGGGTAATTTGTATTATGGTGTCGCTTTTTCCTTCTCTTGCTCAGCAGTGTCATCTGACCCTAAAATATAGCTTTTGTACTCAGAGCCATTTACTGGCGAACTTGCAGACAGAATTCCTTTGCAGGACAGCTAGCAACCCTGTAACAAAATACATCGCTGTAACAAACAAGATTTCAGTCTGCAGGTGGTAGGCAAAGTATACCCCATTATTTATTTATTTTGTTATTTAATTATATATCCATTTATATTGAAACTCTGTGGTCACTTCAAGTGAGTGAATCACAACACATTGCAATGCTATGAACCAGCAATCCACCAAAATCATAGAACTTGAAAAGGTCTGCTGTACTGTAGTAGTCAGAATAACAGTGAATTCAGCACTGCCTTGAATAATGATCTGAAGTCAGCATTTTGCAATTTCAGAGCCAGGAGAAGCAGCTGGCATATTTATTTATCATTTATTTATTTTACATTTGGTTACTGGGAAGGTCAGACTGGACACAAGTCCTTTTTCAGTGGAGTCCCAGGAAGAAAAACTCCACATATAACACAGATTAATAAAGTATAATTTCACAGGTACAGAAGCATACCATTATATATTTTACATCAAATAAAACTAGGATAATAATACTTTAAACTGTAAATCAACTAAAAGTAGGATGAAAAATGGTACACTATACAGGTACAAAGATGAAGCACCGTAAATAGTACAATCAAAAAACATTCAGTATGATATAGTATTATAATAACAAAGTATACACCAAGTGTCTATACTTAGAAGAAGGAGTAACTGTTGAGAGGAAGAGAGAGGTATGAGGAATGAGACTTGTAAGATAAAGAGAGGTCTACTGTGAGGAAATAAGGGAGGAGTGCTTACCCTGGGTGAGCAAGAAGGAGATGGAGTTAGACTAGCCTGGGGAGTCACAGTTACAAATCGAATTAGCTTGTAGGTGTGTTTTTAGAGATTTCATAAACTGAGCGAAGGACGTAGTGGCCAATATATTAGTGAGAAAAGTGCTCTGTTTTTTAGCTATAACATTAGAATAAAGGGAGGCTTCTGTGGAGTTGTTGGTTTTAGTGACTTAAAGGAGAGGTTTATTGTTGGATCATAGCAAGTGAAATAGTTTAAACTGACTCTGACTATTCCATCTTGCATCGAAGCTGAGTGACCTTGCATCTGGAATAATTAAATAGGGGTACAGCTCAGCACATCAGGGATACTCCTCCACCCACAAAAACATGAATTTTGTTGAGTATCTTCAATGATGTCAGGCAGTCTGCTTAGTGAGATATGGAGTATTCGGTGATGCAGAGAGCTTTCTCTTTGCTCTTTAGTGGTAGCATATTTACCACATGTTTGATTACTCTTGTTGTGCTGTCAAACGGTTGTCCGGATAGTTTGAAACTTTCTCACATTAACCCACGAGTCAGACTACTTTTTTTTTGAAAACTACATAGGAAAATTTGCATCTTACCTTGAACTGCTCAATTTTTGATGTTTTGTATAGTTAATATCAAATTGCTTGACACATCATAGAAATATAGAAAAAGTGGAAAAGATGTAAATAATTTCTGAAGGTCAGAATTAAGCGGAAAACATGAATAACAAAATAGGGTGACTTGAAAATATGAAATACTCAAAATGGGTGGATCATAAGCCATTCTCTACCAACAGTTTCTATTTTATATGACACTCAGGTTTATTAATATAAGTAACTATTAGATACAATTAAAAAATTGAAAATAATTGGCATATAATGTCATCAACTTCTGATGTTTTATAAGTAGTTGGTAAGAAACCCAATTTTATTAAGAAAAGGGACAATAACTTAAAGGAGCTTTTTGATAAACATACCATAAAAAGTTAAAGGGAATTGTGGTACTTACAAATGTTTGAACTTCACCATAAATAGGTATGTTTCCAATGGTGACATTTTTTTATATGCTAATAGATACAAAATGCTATAAATTCCCATTTTTCACATGTGCTTCAGAATATATAGTCTGTCTGGTACCAGGTCTACCATGTGAAGAATTTTATATATGCAAGACTGAAAGAAAATTAAGAAACAGAATGTATGAACACAGTTGTGCCATCAACCAAAATAGCTCTGTTAAAGCATTACACAGACATTGCATTGTGTGTAGCAGCTTTAAGAGATTTATGTGTTATGGATTAGATCACATTATAGATGATAAAAGATGTGGATACAAGATTAGAACACAGAGAGTGTAAATGGCAAATCATTTAAAGTCCATGCAAGTTCCCAAATCTTATAGTAATGTTAATTTTGAAGGTTATTTAAAATGTTAAGGAAAAAAAACATTGTTCTGTACTCATAGTCATTTATACAAATGTGTTGAGTTGTTTGGGAGACAGTTCAAACAGGCACAGCTGAGTCGTGATTCATAGAGGCCATTTGCACCAATTTGTGGTGGACTCAAATGTAGTTATGCAAATGAGCAGATAATGAGATGGAAATAGATGAGTGACATAAATGTTCATATGTCAATTAAAACTATTTTACCCACTTTCCTGCTCTTGTCACAGGTCCCTTACAAAGAGGGAAGGATCACCAAATCTATCAGAGTTGCAGTTAGTGAAAATGCTGTTTCTTGCAGTGAGCTTTGCTATTTCTAGGTCAGAGTTGCTTGACTTGGTTGGGCTAAAACCACTTGTGCCCAGCGGTGCTCAATAGCCAAGAAGTCAAAAATATAAGTAAAGGATAACTCATTATAACTTTGATAATCAAGAAATCTTTGATATGTTTTTAGTGAACATGGACATTATAAGGGTCTTACTGGGCATGTTTGACCTCCATTAGTGGCAGTGTAGGAATGCTTGAACTTCATATTCCTGTGGACACCAAAGTATGTATAGCCCTCAATATACTTGCTATGGGGACCTTCCAGAGACAGACTGGGAACAAGTAGGGTATATCACAGGCTTCTGCCTCGAGGATACTAAAGCAGTTCTTAGATGTACTCTTGGCATGTGCATTAGTACATCTATTTCCTGGTGTCACCTCATGGCCATGCATGCCTTTTATGGGCTGGCACATTTCCCTGAGTTACTCAGTATGATAGATTGCACCCATGTTGCAATTAGGGCCTCTCCTGGTCAATGGGGTGAGTGGCACTGGAATAGGAAGTGCTACCATTCCATCAATTGCCAGGTAGTGTGTGCCATGCATCACCAGTGTCTCTGCCCAGCATCTTGCCAGTGCATACAATTCCCATATTTGGCACACTAGCTCACTTTACCACCTCTTCCTGCATGGTAAAATGCCCAGTAGACAGTAAGTTGAATTTTTTTATTTTTTTATTTTTCATTTTAAATGTAATTGCTGTAAATTAATCTTTATTATCATGTTTTGTCACCCTTATCCCTTCTCTCTCTTTTTATTTATTTTTTTTAAAAGGGATGCCACATAGCCATAGCTCATGACTCTAGTGAGAAATCCTTCAAGAGCTGCCGAGGAGAAACATAATACATTCTGTCCCAGATCAGTATTACAATTGAGAGGGCATTTGCCACCTGAAGAGCCATTTCAGGTGCCTGGATATATATATATATATATTTTTTTTTTAAATATTTGTTTACTGGGAAAGTCTGACTGGGACAGAGTCCATTTTCAGACATATTCAGCAGAGGCCCAGGGAGAAGTGCTTCAGATACATGTCTTTGGATGAGTCTTGGGGTGCCCTTCAGTACAACCGAGCTACTACATGTAGGGTGTTCACTGCCTGTTGCATTCTACATAATATGATAATGTAGCTGTCTGGTGGTGAAGTTTCCCATGCTGTCACTGCAGCTTCCAGTTGCAGTCCCACTTTGAGTAATGATGACCAGCCAACAACAGTAGTAAGGGACTTCATGTGGCTGCACAGGTTAAGAGGCAGTATCTCACCCAGAACTATGGACCAGGACATTTAGGTTAATGTTTCCTTTTTTGGTAAAAAAAACACATAGAATAGAACTGTTACTTGCAGTGATACCTGTGGACTGTGCTGTGTGGTGCATTGTCTGCTTTCACTGTTCATCTGATGACATTCTCTCTCATCGTAAAATACATCTATTTCCTGGTGTCACCTCAGGACATCCACCCTGCAGTGGTTTCCCTGAGTGCTCACTGATTCATGTTCATTGATGTTGAAAGACATCAAATCTATAAATAAATTAACAATTGCACCTGCTGTATTTAATAACCTTTGGTTTAATTATTTATTCACTATGCAATAGAAAGTGGTACTGGCAACAGTAACAAATTCAATTACATATGCCATTTCCGTGTAATGAATTCTGTTGCACTGTAGAATAGAGTTCTTTTTTGCTATCATTCAAAATAATTATGACTTTAGAAACTGCCATCATTTGTACAGTGATGAGGGTGTACTGGCAGCATTTAATTGTATATGATAATATGATTATTTTAATGTGTCATTTCTTTATTATGTACTGGACCTGAAAATGTTTCCTCACTGCTATTTTGATTTCTTACGTAACTTTAACCATAATGAATGTTAATCCATATATCATTGGTTTGTATCCTGTGTTC